>NC_142009.1:239205032-239505032 GCF_049901735.1 Notechis scutatus
TTTGAAGAACCCGCTGGGAGACGATTTAGAAATAAATATATTTGCTTGTATGCTTAATTCCCTACTCAACTGACTTCAGTATTCATTATTTAACTGCACAACATGACATACTCATTATCTTTAGAGACTTTTATGGGCTTTTTCTTGTTTCACCCTGTTTTATGTAGGGTAGAATTTTAAAATGTACAAAATCAATTAAATGATTAAAAAGCCACATGGTGCCCAAAAGCAGCTGGAAGTTAAAATGAAAAGAATGGGGGAACAAAAAAAAAAGATTCTAAAAAAAAGGGGATCATTAGGATTCCTTTTTGGCACAAGTAACCCCAACTGGGTCTCAGCATGTGGCAGAACAGATCAACTCTACTTGGATTCAGAAGCTAAGCAGCTTTGGACCCGATGAATAGATAGGGGAGATACTGGGCATTAGGTTCATCTGGAAGTCACAAAAGAAAACACCAATGGCAAACCTGAAAGCCAGTTTATGTCGTGGGTGAAGGCATCTGGCCAGAAACCAAGAGACTATGAGTTTGTTCCACAAAGACAAGTAAATTATACCTTGGGCCAGTCATACTCTATCAACCCTATCAGAAATGCAGAAATGAAGACTGAACTGAAGGCATCCAAAAAAAGAAAGAAAAAAAACACCAGCCCTAAAATGGAAGAACGCCTGTTCCAGATTTTAAAACATAGGCAGGTTGACTTGGATGAACAATTTTCTTCAAGTTGCTTGGCTCCAAACAGTCTAAGAAATGCAAGCACTTCAAACGAGTCAGAGAAACATACTGGGAACTAATGCAACTATGCAAAATAGAGCCACAAAACAGTCCGTCATCAAAAGCTTTCTTCTGCTTCAGCGATATTTATGAGTCATCTTCAAAAGCAGCTCCATGTATTTAGCAGCGGAGCTTCTCCAGATATTCTGCATCTGGCATAAGTTGGTAAAAAGGACTCTTGGCTATCACAATCATCAGTGCTTGCCAAGAGACAGTGCAGAGTCCAAACTCTCAAGCTGCCCTTTTAGGCCCACAGGAGGAATGAAAAGCTGTTCAAAATGGGGATAAACCTCTATCAAGAACACTTAGTCTCATTACTTGTGAGACTTCCACCTTGTCTGTGATTCAGTCTCCATTTATTTATCGTCTGCTTCAAACAAAAAATTTAAAAAGGGTTCCATGGTCTCTTCTAGACAGATAGAATGTAATGCCAGGTGGAATATAATATCATCAGAAAACACTTCAACCCCCCACCTTCTGAGTTACTTTCCCTATCAATTTCATGCAGTGGCTGAAATGCAGAAGACAACCTTCCAGTCTCCTATAAATCCCCAGTGAACACCTGCCCTAGAATGGTAATCATTTGCCAAGCCCATTGACACAAGTTTCTTCCCATTTCGCATTTTACAGAGTGCGTCTAAATTCTCCTCACTCCTCTCTCTTTTCTTTAAGTGCTGTTCTCTCAAATCACAAGTCAGAAGGCGGGCTTGCTTCTTTCTGATCATTATCTACTTATACTGCCAGTTTATGTCGTGGGTGAAGGCATCTGGCCAGAAACCAAGAGACTATGAGTTTGTTCCACAAAGACAAGTAAATTATACCTTGGGCCAGTCATACTCTATCAACCCTATGAAGCAGGCAATAGCAAACCACTTTCAGAATCTTGTCAAGAAAACTTCAAGAAATTGTCCAGGCAGCTGCCATAAGTAAAAAAAAAACTGACTTGAAGCACCAAGGACTCCTCCCCCTAAAAAAGTTACACCGCTACCAAGAAAGTTACAGGGATGTGTGTACGAAGTGATCCAGAGTTGCATTTGATTTGAAGGAGAATCTACTTATATCTAACTAGCAAGGTGTGATTACAGAATAACAGAGTTGGAAGGGACCTTGAAGGTCATCTAGCTGAAGCAGACCTACACCATTTCTGACAGACGGCAGTCCAGTCTTTTCATGGAAGTTTCCAGTGATGAAGCTCCCACAACTTCTGAAGGCAAGCTGTTCCATTGGTTGATTGTTCTCGCTGTCAGAAAATTTCTCCTTGTGATATAGGTCCATTATTTCCCGTAGAAGAGAATATACTTAGCTCAGAATTGAACTGTAGAATCCTTGATGCTATCTAAGCTTGGTTATTGCTTGTAGACAGTTCATTACCCAACTAGGCAACATCATCAATAATGAGATGGGCAACATGTTAAATAAATAAATAAAATAGATACTACGCAAATAAAATAATCAGTGCCGATGTAATTACTAGTTGCATAATGGTGATGTTAACCGCACCAAACTTGACTGCAGAAAATACGACTTCAGCAACAGAGTGGTCAATGTCTGGAATACTCTACCTGACTCTGTGGTTTCTTCTAACCCCAAAAACTTTAACCTTAGACTGTCTACTATTGACCTCACCCCTTTCCTAAGAGGTCTGTAGGAGGCGTGCATAAGTGCACCAACGTGCCTACCGTCCCTGTCCTATTGTTTATTTTTCTTATATGTATCCATTTCATGTATTCATAACTATGTATATACTTATACCTATTATCTTGATTGACAAATCAAATAAATAAATAAATAAATAAATAAATAAATAAATAAATAAATAAATAAATAAATAAATAAAAATAATAATGTTACTTAGTTGGGCAATGAAACATCTGCAAGCCAACAACCAAACTCAGAGAGCAGCAAGGAATCCATTCATCATTTTGCCAGATTGATTGACTGTTTGCTTTGGAATCCAAAGTCTGAGAACATCTGCCACAGAACATTTTTTTTCTTCTATTTTCTATGTGATGATTTGTAATGCCCTTTATCATGTACTGTCAACAGTACAGTAAGAGTTTAGCACAAAAGTATTTTTAATTCAAATATATAATCATATAATCCCAGGAAAAGACAAAAGTGTCTTGAGCAATTTGCCAGGTACAGCAGGTGTGTCCACAAGCGCTCTTTCAATTCAGATCTGGAGTGCTGCACAACTCTCCCATCTATTGATCTAAAGCCCAATGTTATAACCAGAATAGTTGAAAATCTGAGGAGGGAGGGAACAAGCTAGCTAGCTAGCTCAGGATGACTCTGCAATGTCCATTTAGAAGTGGCTCCTTACCCTTTCTTGACTCCCTGCCTTACCAAAAATTTATCTAGCTACTTTCTATTTGGAAAATAATAATAAAGCACTCTCGACCAAAAAGCTCTCTGAGAATTGAACACTGACATATATCCATGTTCACCCAAAGAGACCTCTAAAAATGCACTGTGTTCCTCTGTTCTCCAGTATTATCAGTGGCTAAAGAAAAACATTCAAGAATCATTCCTCGTGGCCTTGAACATAGCAGAGAGGAGGCAAAGGATATTTTTTTCCTCACACACAAAGATTCAGGCAAGGGTGATGTCACTGCTAGCCAAATTCAATAAACCATATGCATACATTTAAGGGGAGGGGGAGATGAAGACCCTACAGATGGTTCCAGCTGGGCCCAGCATTTGATTAATCGCTTGAATTACCCCCCTTTGCTACAAAATAATAAAAATCGGGGGAGGGAAAGGAAGAAGGAATGCTAACAAAAAACAATGCAGCTTCTGGGAAAAGATGGCTGCTGAACTTTAAAAAGTCGCTGGCTTCTACAAAAAGAAAAGCCAGGTCTACCAAGTGGAACAAAAAATGGAACTCTATATGCTTTTTGCCAATTTAGGCCTGGAGTGGCACAGGCAAAGATTTAAATCCTAGGCACTCAAAAAAAGAAAAAAGAAAAGCATGCCCCACAAAGGGTGGTTTCTGATACAGAAACAAGGAAAAGAGGAAGCTTTTTCCTGCCACCTGGCTAACATGGTAGGAACCTGCTTAAATGCTGCAAATTGAACTGTGGTTGAAGGAAATGAGAACATGCAGTACACCAAGGAGTGATAATTAAGCCTCTAGTCTATTACAGGCTTACCTTGTCATATAATCCAACTGAACTGAATGAGATCTACTGCCAAATGTGTGATGTGCTTATTTGTGCTTCTACCTGAATATAGATCTATTTAAAAGAGCTAAAACCAACGTAATAAATGCTACACTTCACACCCAAACCAGAAAAGGTGATTTGCAGTAGGCATGATCACATATGCCATACCTGAATATCCTTATAGGGAATATATTCTCCTTGGGCTCACACAGGGAAGTATGTTTTGGAGGCAAGGAAGCATCCCAGATACATCTCTGCCTACTTCAAAGCAACTTGCAACACTTGTATCTCAAATGCAGATTTTTCCTGGGTTCACGAGTCTCTCATGCAGACATAGGAAAACAGGAATTGATGTACTATATGCCTGCTCCAAAAGACTTTTCTTACTTTGAACTGAAAGTGGAAGTTATCCTACACCAAACCCATCAAGGAACATAGACTCAGAATTGAGCATCACACTGCCCCCAGGTTTCTAGCCACCAAATTAATTTGTACTAGCAAGGTTAGGGTTTTCACAAATAAACCTATTTCCCTCCCTCCACCAACACCTTTTTCATTCTATTTAATTTAATTTAACCCATTTAATTACATCCATTTAATTTAGAACAAGGGAAAAAGAAGCCTGCCTATCATTATTTTTTTAAATACAGTAGTCAGAAGCCCAATGATTTAGATTCTGCCCCTTCATGTTATAAGAAAATGCAAGATATATTTGATTTGACTGACTATAGGGGCTGTCTTTCTAGATCCCTTTGAATGACCATGCAGCTTCAACCTCTGTGGGTTCCCTTGTCAGACCACATGGCTGGCCCTCTATTACAGTTTTCTGGGAAATATCCCCCTTCCCTTGTTCCTAACTCTGAATTGCAATCTAAAAGAAGAGCATAGAAATTAAAATGCATTTCTAGAATTGTACAATTCATTTCAAGGCTCTGGAAGTCCGTGAAGCTAAACCTAACAGACTGAACCTGTTTGCTTTGGTACTACTTTGCTAGAAATGTCTTAGGTGCACTGGACCTGTGCCATCTAGAAAATAGTACGTAGGGTGGGATAATAAGACTGGAAAAATGTTTTAAAAGATATGAACACAGGCTAGTGGAGGGTTCTAAAAAGGCGGATGGGGAGAATAGCCACATAAATCAAACGACAGATCTGCATTCATCATCTCATAGAAAATTCTGAGTTGACATCAGCAGTTTTAGCAGGGTGGCCATACTAATCATATAACACAATCCTGACAGGTATCTCCCTCCAGGTAGCTGGGTATAGCTGTACCTCAGTTGGAAGAATTCCACTCAGGATAAGCTAAGCAGCTGCCACCTGTTGTGAGAAGGTATCCCTCCCCTTTTCTGACAGTATTCAGGAATCTGGGTAAAACAAAAGGGGAAATCCCCTTCACCAGGATTACGTTTTTAAACAAGTTGCTCCAGTAGTTCCCCCCTTTTATCCCCAAAACAAGGCCCAAACAGTGCATAGTGCTTAGGTAAGCCGCATACCAAAATAACAATAAATGAAGGATTTAAAAAATAGTAAAAGGGACAAAGTACATATTTCAGGAATAAGAGAGCTAATGAGGCCTCTATATGCAAATTCGAGCAATCATTAACCACTACAACTCAAATAAAAAAACTCAGAATGTGAACAAGGGTAAATAAACACTGCCGGTGTTTTTGACCCTTAGCAAGTTTAAGATGTGTGGACTTCAGTTCCCAGAATTCCTCAGCCAGCTATCCAATTAAGCACAGAAGCAATTGAAAAGAAATAAAATGTTCCTGACGCTTCTGCCTGTACTTCCCCTGTCAGCTTTACCTACAGATTCCAGTCTTTCTCCTTGGAAAGATCCAAGTCCCAGGCTCAAATAGGAAATCTATTGCTATAGTCCTTGCTACAGGTAGTCTTCGATTTATGACCGCAATCGGAATCAGAATTTCCATTGCTAAGCAAGGTAATTATTAAGTGAGTGATGGCCAATTTTACGACCTTTTTACCAAGGACGTTTAATGAATTACTGCAATTGTTAAGTGAATCAGGTGGCCATTAAGCAAATCCAGGTTCCGCTATTAACTTTGTTTATCAGAAGCCAGTTAGAAAGGTAGCAATTGATGATTACATGCAGGGGTGGGATTCAAAATTTTTAACAACCGGTTCTGTGGGTTTTGCTTAGGTGGTGGGCATGGCTTGGTGGGCATGTGACTGGATAGACATGGCTTGGTGGTCATGTTATTGGCTGGGTGTGGCCAACTCAATATCACTCACATCGAGGTACGCATCTCCTCGCCTGGCCTCTCGTGACTGTGGGGATGCTGCAACAGTCATAAGTGTGAAAAATGGTCATAAGTCACTTTTTTCAGTGTCATTGTAACTTTAAATGGTCACTCTACACAAGCAAAGTACCAGCAAAGGAGGAAAAAAAACTCCAGAGACGTTCCTGAGACAGGAAGTCTACTCCTGCCAAGAATGTAATAAGGGTTAACGGAGAGGCAGTTTCTGTAAGCAACACCAGAATGTTTCCTTCCTGCCTTCCTTATAGGATTAGGCCAGTAATTTCTTCTAACAACCGGTTCTCCGAACTGCTTAGAATGTTAACAACCGGTTCTAGTGAATAGGTGCGAACTGGTAGAATCCCACCCCTGATTACATGGCCCTGGGATGCTGCAACCATCTTAAATACATGCCAGTTGCTGAGCCCCCAAATTTTGATCAAGTGACTGGGGATGCTATGACTGTGGTAATTGCAAAGACTGGTGTTGTAACTTTGAACAGATGCTAAATGAATGGTTGTAAGTTGAGAACTACTGACTAGGGGGGAAAATACCCTTCAAATTCAAAATCCCATCTGTGAGAGTTTGCAGCAGAAATTCAACTCCAGAAAGCACACACAGATGACTGATTCAGCAGGATTCATAAACTTCTTTATATACATAGTAACACAAAGTAAAGTTTACAATACCATTAGTAGTTTCTTCCAACCTAACATAAGCAAAACAAAAACAGCAGCTCAGGAGCTCAGAACAGATTACTCTACTTTAGTTCAGCAGGCAAGCAACTTAGTTTCACTTTAGAGCTGAGCATGCGGAGCTAAGCCACGCCCAGACTCTCAGCCCCCAATTCAGCTTCCATTGGCTGACTTTGTTAACCATGTCTGTGCCAGTTCATGAATATTCTGACACCATCTTGAACCCTATCCCTGACTTTTTCACTGGAAGAGTGTAGTGGCTTTATACTGTTTTGGAATATCTACAGTACCTCCATCCTGCCTGCAGACTCTCAAATCCATTACAGTAGCCACTCTGAGGGATCTCTGGTGTTCTATAAGCTTGGTTGTTTTCTTGTAGACCTTTCATTACCCAAATGAAGCAACATTATCCATGATAGTGATGTTAGCATCAAGACTGGTGATGTTAACTAGTTTGACTAATGAAACGCCTGCAAGAAAATAATCAAGCTTAGAGAGCACCAAGGTCCTCCTCATTTCAACCCTGAGCTACAAATATCCTCCTTTATTACCCTCTCCAATTTCAGAAAAGTAGCACTCAGCACTTTCTCAGTTAAATGAACATATAACTGACATCCATGGACATCCAAGGCTGCTCCTAGTAAGGTAAAAGGATTGCCCATGCTCTTTCTCTTTCAGCACACAATTTGCTCTGCCTGCAGTAATTTTCACTGACATAAATCCCACTTCAAAGGATTATACTTCTATGAGCCCAAAATTCTTGAGAACAGAATATATGCATCTGGCCAGGAGTTCAGAGAGAAGCAAAATTAGCTAGAAGTAGAACTGCAATGGAAATTCCACATAGCGTTTTACATAGTTTTATCTTAACCAGCTAATTCCCTTTGAGATAATTTTTCTGTTCTTCCCATTATTTTCCCATTTATAGCTAAACAAGGCTATTGTTTTCCAGAGATGGGGAATGTGGAAGAAAACTAATATTATCAATAAAAGCAAAGGATATATATCTTTCATAGTTCAATGCCTGCGGTAATCATTCCTAATTCTTAAATGTATGTTTTCAATTCTGAATAAGTGACTAAAGTTAACAGTAAATTTGTTATGTACAGTATTTTTGGATACATATAATTTGGAACATTATACTATGAGAGATACTAGAGAGAGAGATCCACTACTGGTTCTTCTTTCACCCCATCCTATCAGCAAAGATTCAACACAATTTCATTTTGTGGTGCAGATTACGTAAAACAAATACATAGCATTAGTGCTGCTGTAAATTATTGAAAGGGATGCTGAATAGCTCCCATAAAATTTCTTCTATCCTTCCCTTCCTGTTTTAATCAATTGTTTGTCCATACAGGAACTGATTCATAGCCTGGGTCAGCTAAGTAGCTTCTGTTGAAAGACTGTCAACAGTTTTTTGACTATGCAAGTAGAATTTACTGGATTTTTGCCATGTTCTTACTTGTTATCACCTCCAAATAGTTGGTGATACAAGATTTTTATGTTAACGCTTATGGATGCTTTCCTAACCTGGCTTATTCCTCAGAACATTTTAAGACATATAAGCTACTTTCTACCAACATAAGCACAATTAATTAATTTTTAATTTTTCAGTTCTATAATTTTTGAATTATATTCCTGTTTGAAAAAATTATCAGTCATATTGTAATGGCTTACTTTATTCTCTTGGTTGACATGATAATTTTTATAATATACATTTTGTATTAATTATGTTTTTGGATGAGGCTCATTCTCCTAACACAAACCCTCTTCCCATCCATTCTTATTGTTTTTTTTTTTCATGTAGAGCAGAGGTCCCCAAACTTGGCAACTTTAAGACTTGTGGACTTCAACTCCCAGAATTCTAGAAGTTGAAGTCCACAAGTCTTAAAGTTGCCAAGTTTGGAGACCTCTGATGTAGAGGGAGGATTTTCTCATAACACAAAAAAAACTCACTTTGAATTGGCTTCGTTTGTTCTTAGTAATGATATCACACAAATCAAAATAGCCATAAAGAGACAATACATGATTTTCATATAATACCTATGTGACAAGTCTCAGGAATAAAAGAAATAATAGTTAAATCAGAAGGGAAGAAATAAAACACTGGCTCTAAACAAGGATAGAAAAGTTTAAGTTCATGAAATTGATAAGTCCGTAAAAACAAAACTCCAGATTCTCAACAGATCTCCTTCCCAAAGGAAACAGTACATTTTACCCAGCACCCATGCTATACTCGCATTAGATGATGTTTGGCTCTCTTCTGTCCATGTTTTGGTTTAAGATGGTACTACATATTAGAAATAGAATAACAGAGTTGGAAGGGACCTTCTAGTCCAACCTCCCGATTGGGCAGGAAACCCTACACCTCTTCAGACAAATGGTTATCCCATCTCTTCTTAAAGACTTCCAATGTTGGAGCATTTACAACTTCTGGAGGCAAGTTGTTCCACTGATTAATTGTTCTAACTGTCAGGAAATTTCTCATTGGTTCTAAGTGGCTTCTCTCCTTGATTAGTTTCTACCCGTTACTTCTTGTCCTGCCCTCAGGTGCTTTGGACAATAGCTTGACTCCCTCTTCTTTGTGAAAGCCACTCAGATATTGAAGACTGCTGTCACGTCACTCCTAGTCCTTCTTTTCATTAAACTAGACTTACCCAGTTCCAGCAACCGGTCTTTATATGTTTTAGCCTCAGTCCTCTAATCATCTTTGTTGCTCTTCTCTACACTCTTTACATGAAGTTCTTTGGAGTTCTTATTCTTTATAACCAAATAACAAAAATGTGGATATCACAGTGTTCTGTCTCACCTGTATCCACAGGTGAGAATTCCAAGTTCAAATATTCAAGCAAGCAAAACCAGACCAAAAGAGTTAACTGCCTTGTTTTCACAGTTCTTGGCAGTCTTCCTGGAATCCGTCTGGCAAGTTTGAACTGTCTATAAATCACAATGCAAAGGGGCCACCGGGAGAGGCCGTCCAAGGCAGTGATAGCGCCCACCCATCCATGGACGGGGAGGCAAGGCGACGGCCTGTGCCACGTCCTCCTCCGAGCTAAGCCCCGCGGAGTCAGCACCTCTGCCCGATGCCCGTGCTGCTGCAGCATTTGGAGCTGCCAGCACATTTGGAGATGCATGGGAAGGGGATGGGCTGGGCAAGGGGTGGAAAGGATGGGCGGCTTCGGGCTCTCTCCACCGGACCCGCTGGCCAGGGAAGCAGCGCTGCTGTCGCCTTGCCTCCCTGTCCGCGGATGGGTGGGCACTATCAGTGCCTCGGGCAGCCTCTCCCAGTGGCCCCTTGGGGTTCGGGCTGGAGGGACTTGGGAAGGAAGCCAAGCTTGGGTTGGCCCGGCTCTTTTGCTTGGCAGGCGGGCACCCACCCGCGGCTCGCTTTCCTGGCTCTGCCCAGCCCACACGGCTCTGGCGTGGCCCTGGCGGGATGAGTGGAGGGCCCGGCGGGGAGATGCTCACTGCCTTGGCGAGAGCTCCGCCGCCGGGCATAAGGGCCCACCTGTCAGCTGTGCTGGACGCCCCAGATGAAGCTCTTTGCGCTCTGCCCGGCACCAGGCAGGGATGGCGGCTGGGCGCTTCTCCCAGGGTGGGCCGATCCTGCGCTGCGGCCGCGGGAGATTCGCCTCCCTACATGGGGTTGGGCTGCCCTCTCGGGCAGGGGAGGCTTTGTTGTACCCGTAGTAGGGCATCGTTTTTAAAAGAATTGGCTTTGCCGGCGAAGGGAAGGCGGTGACAGGAGCACCTGAAGCCGAGTGTCTCCGCCGGACTCTGGTTGCAGGGAGGAGCCCTGGCTGGCCGTGAGTGGCTGCGCCAAACGCCACGGCGTTGTTCTAAATGCCACAGCAGCACGGGAGAAGGGAAAGCAATGGTGGTGGAAGGTCTCCCAATATGAAGTGCCCCACCAATGCCAAGGTCAACATCCAAGCCGTCGCTGCCCACCCACCCGAGGATGCAAGGGGGGGGGAATTAAGTCACCCCCGTAAAGACAACCTAGCCATTTTTGGGGAGGTCAAAAAAAAATAAGGCCCGGCCTTATTTTGTGAGAAACACGGTATCATGCAACCAATCTACCTATAATCAGGAATGAAAGAATGATGGAAGAAAGGCTTATCTCTGCCCACCTCCCCCATAGAATTAGATAAAAATAGAAGATTGCATGAAAGGAAAGAGCTATAAAATAATTTCTGTAGTCCTACACAGGACTCGCATTTGAAATTCCGACCTTTTTAAAAATAAAAAACCTACATATAATGGGGCATGTTCTTTAAAATTCGGACTTATGACAGGAACATTGAGTCACTCTATGATTTGAATTTGATGGATAACTAAGGACCAAGGTTAAATACCTTTATACTGGAGGCTGGCTGGATGAGCTCTGTGATGGATACCTTGTCTTGCTGAAGCCTTCTTTTGACCAACTTCGAACAGCAGATGTTGACAGAGTTGAGAACATGCCAGGAGTTGTACTCCACAAAGGAGCGGCTGTCAATGACCAACATTCCTTCGGTCCCATTCTTCAAAAGGCTGGCAAGTTTCTTGGGATCCATCACTTTGTGTGGAAGTTTGTCACCGGCCATGGTAGACTGATCCCTTCCGCAGCAAGTGGGAGAAGAAAAGGAACACCCAGGGAAGAGAAGCCAGCTCAGATATCCCAGAAGTGGAGGGGGAAGGGGAAAGGCAACTTGAGAACAATCAACTTCTGCCACGCTGCTAAAGCCCCGTATGACAAGTCATCGTGCCAAACCTGTTAGGGAGTGCAGAGAGAAAGAGAAAAAGAGGAGGAAAAAGTAGTCAGATATTGCAAGTATGCCATGTTGGTTCTAATGTATTCTGCTCTAGCTCAGATCTGGGAAAAACTATAGTCTTTAGATCAGAGAGTCTCCATACTTGATAACATTAAGACTTGTGGGCTTCAATTCCCAGATGTCCACAAGTCTTAACGTTGCCAAGTTTGGAGACCCTTGGTCTAAAGAAAACTCTATCTAATGCTACCATTTCAACCAGGTATATCTCCAGAAGCATTCAACTTATCTCCCATGCAGCAGGCACCAAATTGGATAAATGAATCAGCTAGAGGAAAAGGAAAAAGATATCCTAAAATTATAGCTTATGTATGATGTTTCAAATTTGATTTTGATTTAGTCCTAGATTCTTCATCTGTACTTTACATAATTTACTGATTACTGTCTTACTGTTCCCTAATAACACTATTCTTTACAATACTCTGTTTTTGATGTTTTGAAGAGTCTAAGCTTCTGCAAAATACAGAAGTATTACTTTTAATAAAGTAATTTGCTTACTCCATCAAATAGCCTTCAGAATCACACATTCCAGATTGAATTCACCTGAGGCAAAACTCAGCCTTGCACGTGTATGCCTTAGAGCAGGGTGTCAAACTTGTGGCCTGGATGCGTCACATGCTGGCCACGCCCAGTCCCAGTTTAGTGAAGGGAAAAAAGTTGTGATACGTCACGAGACAACAATGTGTCATCACAAGTTTGACACCCATCCCTTAGAGTATGTTGTAGCATTTATCACTTTAAAACTTTTCATTATCCACACCATTATGAGAGAGACATCCCGAATATTGAGTCGAAAACTACAAACCTAGCATATGAAACTCCTTTTCTACATTACAAAAATCATACCACAGAGCATGCATAATTTAATTTTGCATATTAAGAAATGCATATGTATTCCTGTTTGATCACATGCTTGTTAAAGCATCAGGCAAGGATTAAGAAGAGCCAATTAAAGTATCCATGCAGACACGAAACTCATTGGGTCATTAAGCCAACCAGTTTTGCTTGAATCTAACTCACAGGTTTATTGTTATGGGAATAAAATGAGGGGAGTTTCCAAGTAAACCAACTTGAACTATTAGAGGCAAGAGGGTGTATATAACCATAATGCAATAATATTTTTTTAAAGTAAAACACCATCTACTGCATCTGGAGGACCAAACTTCATCTAGGTCCTAGGATATGTTTCAGATCGCATCCATACAATATTTATAGCATAGTATTTATTTAAAATATTTGTATAGCTGCTCACCTTAAAACAGAACTCTGGGCAGCTGGTAAAAAAAAAATAGAAAGCCAAGTTTAATAACAGCTTTTCATTTTTGGGAAATAGTGGTTTCAACACAGCCCAGAGTTGGAAACCACCATATTAAAAATTCTCACTTACTTGTAAAAATGGATATAAAAACTAGCCTCATAACTTAAACCTGTTGAACTACACCTCTTGAAAAAACTATCTGGAATAGATTAATTTGCCTATTGTTAATAAAAACCATTATAAAACATAAATGATTTGCAGTACATTTATCTTACTTATTTACATTTGCCTTTCTTATTATCAGAAAACCTTACATTGATCGGGCTAGAAACCAGACACATCAACTTCAATGGTACTTAAAAGGTACATACAGTTGCGTTTGAGTAAATCTCAATGCATTTCAATAGGCCATATTTCCAAGTAGATTTGAGGGATCCTTGGTGCTCTCTGAGCTTGATTGTTTTCTTACAGGTGTTTCATTACCCCAAACTAGGTAAGATCATCAGTGCTGATAACAACCAAGATCAGAGAGCACCATGGATCCCTCATTTCAATCCTCAGCTACAGATATTCTTCTTTATTGGTACCAAGTAGGTTTGAAAAGGAGTATGCTACCATATATTCAGTTTACCTACCAATACTAAACTGGAAAACTTGTGCACACACTTTGAATTGTGTTAGATGGGGGGCATGAAAAGTATAACCACATTTTCTGTCAGGCGCATTGCTAAGAGATCCGGTTTATTATGGTCACCTGAAACATTTGGAGGAAGAAGGGTGTTCTTCTGAGAGAAATCACAGTAGCCTATTTTTAAAATAAAAAAGGAGTGAGGTGAAGGAACCCTGATAACAATACCAAAAAGTCCTCTTTTCAATACATTATTTGCCCATTCCTTTCTCTCTCCAGTGTGGATTTTAATTTTTATTATTTGTGTCTTTGGTAAAAGATGAACTGCTCCTTTGGAGTTGGCTGGAATAACCCTTTCTCTCTTTTGTATTTTGGGGCAGGCTTTTCAAGCTGAAACAGCTCCTAATTAAGAGAAATCTGAAGGGGAAGATGGAGGCTCCTGTGATTGTTATAAAGTATACTTCATTATGTGCTTTCAGCCACCCGGAGGATTCCCTGCTGTACCTATTCCTACAGAAATGAAAATAATCAGAAAGGATGCAAATTAATTGGCTTTTCATCTGCTTTCCACACTCCTTGCCTTCTTCAATCTTTTATCTGTGGAGAGGGAGAAGAGAGGAAGAACGAGGAAAGGACCAGCTGAACATTTCTCCAAATTCCACTTTGGAGAAATATTAATTGAAACAGATGGACCAAGGCATTTCCCTAAAGAGAGCTAGATTACACAGGCAAAGGCAAGAGAAGGAACAGTAGAAAGAAACTGAGGATTGGTCAAATAGCAAAGAACCAGCCAATGAATCAGAATTCCATCTTTATTTCCACTTTCAAGTTCCCGAAGAATGGTCAAGATCCAGGGATATCAAAAGGCAGCTCAAGGAGATTTTGAAAATATTAATATTTTTAGAAATTTCTCCCTCTCTCTCATCTGTCTGTCTGTCTGTCTCCATCTTGGCCTTTCTCTGGACAATAATACAAAATACCTAAGTAACAAATAGGAAAATACATAATGCAGAAGAGAAAATTAGCATTAATTGTTTAAAAATGTTGTTCAAAGGAAGAAAGTATGCATTTAATATAAGCCTGTTTGTGCAGGATGAATTTCCAGCCTTTGCCCTCCCTTTTGTTTTCAACAGTGAAAATGGTTTGTTTAGGATGACTTAGCTAACTAAAATGTTCTACGTTTCTTCATGCACTTGCCTTGGTAATGTCAACCAGCATCCCAGACAGGCTCAAATATTCACAAACTGCTTTCCAGAAATAGAATCAACAACTTGATGAGGGTGTGATGCCCTAGATCAGTGTTTCTCAACATCAGTAACTTTAAGAGGTGTGAACTTCAATTCCCAGAATTCCCCAGCCAACATGCTTTAAGTTGTCAACATTAAGAAACACTGTGTTAGATGACACATACTGTGTAGGCAATCTTCCTTTAGTGAGAGATAGACATTTTGGGTGTTTTTAAAACAAAGGCAGAACTTTGAAGGAATGGAGCAAATCTGTGGTGAGTAGTCTCTGATTGCTATTGATATCAACAATGAGAAGTAGTCATCCTTCAGAATTAGCAGAACCAGGTTGCTAGGGAAGAATGTTACCATCAACCAATGTTATCACCATCCCCTTACTTATGTTTTAGGCCAAGGGTCTTCAAATTTGGCAAGTTTAAGACTTGTGAACTTCAACGCCCAGAATTCCTGAGCTAACATGACTGGAGGAGGAATTCTGGGCGTTGAAGTTCACAAGTCTTAAAGCTGTCAAGTCTGAAGACCCTTGTTTTAGACAATTCCGTCTCAAGACTATAATCTCCATTCTACCACAATTTTGATTGTATTCATCTCCTATGAGAGTAGTCTTTCTCCCTGGATGGGCTGAAACTTGAAATCCTATTCCTTGAAATGACACCATTACATTACAGAATTTCTTTCTTTCCCATGCTTATCTTTTCATCTTAGTAAGGTATCACTACTGTAGAAGCTTTCTCTCTCTCTCTCATTAGGCTCACCAGGTGAATGCTAGATGAGGCACCCCCTGAAAGATAAAACACTATTTATGAGCCATGGTGATGCAGTGGTTACAGTGGAGCACTGCAGGCTACTTCTGCTGACTGCCGGCTGCCTGCAATTTGGCAGTTCAAATCTCACCAGGCAAAAGGTTGACTCAGCCTTCCATCCTTCCGAGGTGGGTAAAATGAGGACCCAAATTGTTGGGGGCAATATGCTGACTCTGTAAACCGCTTAGAGAGGGCTGTAAACGCACTGTAAAGCGGTATATAAATCTAAGTGCTATTGTTATTTCCGAAGGCAGGACATAATCAGGATGCAGAGACCCAAAGAGTTTCTGGGATTCATCTTCTATCCTATGGGTTCATTCAGACATGCTCCTAACATTTGTTCGTATTACTTTTGATGAACTCTTGCTTAACCTTCTTTTTAAATAACCAGTTTATTAAACTTATCAAATATAATAAAATACTAATGAAAACCCTTGCCTAATCTTTAAATGATTCCAGAATTTTTATACAGTTAAAATCTTGACTTCATTGGGAGTCATCTGTTAAATCTGAAGGTTGACTTCCTATTTCTAAAACTCAAATTAGGACCCTTATGAAGATAGCCCTCTATGGAATGCCATTCTCTTAGGACAGAGGTGTCCAAACTTTTTGCAACGAGGGCCAGATTTGGTGAGGTGAAAATGTGTGGGGGCTGACCATTCAGCCTGACATTCACGGGAACCACTGTGCAGTGAAGGGAAAAACGCCAGCTGGCGGGGATGAGTGGCAGGCTGAGCCAGTGGGGAGAAGAGCCTGCAGACTGCTCAAAATTTGAAAACAGGCCGCAATTAGCCCCTGGGCTGGATATGCCTGCCATAGGTACACCATCATGGTTATATACTCATATTAAGCTTAATTTAATTAAGTCTTCAGGAAATAAAAGATTTATTAAACACCTGGTGAAGCCAACATAAAGCTCTTGTAATCAGCAATCTGCCTTTCTGTGATGTGGTCATAAAAAAGGCAAATCTAAATATTCCAGGTTGAAAGTCTTACCTTTTTGCACTCCTTGAAACTACATGACAAGCTACTGAAGGCTACTCCTTCAGATGTTTTTCTTTAAAAAAATAATTCTTAGATAAATAAACAACATGTTTTCAAGGGAAGAGTCTGAGACTGGGGCGTTGGTCCTTACCTGATACGCCCCTTCTAGGCGAGCCGCGAGGAGCATCCAGACTGTGGGATGTGCTTCTGAGTCCTCTTCTTTCAGGCTGAGCTTTAGACGAGGAAACGCTCCGCCCCTCCCACGTGGCATCGCGCAGCGTCTCCCCAGTTTTTGCGATAACGAGAAGAGAAGTTATTAATCCTATCTAATCAACTATTGGCTCCTTGGCTGAAAACAGGAGTCCCCACCAGACGGAGATGCTAGGGTGGGGCTGGATGCTCCTCGCGGCTCGCCTAGAAGGGGCGTATCAGGTAAGGACCAACGCCCCATTCTCCTCGAGCCGCTCGGAGCATCCAGACTGTGGGACATACCAAAGCTTGGCTGTCCTATGGGTGGGACTCCGTCTGGCCCGAAGAGCCCCTCCGGATCATTGACAACCCTCTGTAAGACCCGCCGGCCAAAGGAGGCCTCAGCTGAAGCATACGTATCGATCTTGTAATGCCTGATAAACGGGGACGGAGAGGCCCAGGTGGCTGCCCTACAAATGTCAGCAATGGGGGCTTGTGTGGCCCAGGCCGCGAAGTGGCTGCACTCCTGGTGGAATGGGCAGTTATTCCACGGGTGCCGGCAGAGAATGGGAAAGGTAACACCTGGCGATGGTCGCCCTGATCCAGCGGCTGATAGTGGAAGGAGAAACCTTGAGCCCTAGTGTCTTGGGTTGAAAGGACAGGAAAAGAGATTCCGACCTTCGTAAGGACTGAGTGCGCTTAATATATATACGCAAGGCCCGTCTAACATCTAGGGTGTGCCAAAGAACCTCCCTGTTCCCGGAGGGTCTAGGGCAAAAATTTGGTAGAACCAGTTCCTGAGATCTATGGAAGGGCGAGTTAACTTTGGGTAGGAAAGTGGGGTCAGGCCGCAGGGACGACCCGGTCTGCATGGAACACACATAGATCGCTCCTGACTGACAGAGCTGCTAATTCCGACACTCGACGAGCAGAAGTGATGGCTACTAGAAAAACTACCTTAAAGGTGAGGAACTGAAGAGATGAGTCCCTCAAAGGCTCAAACGGAGAACGTGTAAGAGAAACTAGGCCCTTGTTGAGGTCCCATGTGGGAAACCTGTGAACAGTGGGAGGGCACAGGTTGGTGGCACCCCTAAGGAAGGATCTAACCCGGGGTGATGGGAAAGGGGCCGTAGTTATCACAGGAGACCACTGTTGAGAGGGCAGAGACTTGTCGTCTCAGGGTGTTAGGTGCAAGCCCCTTGCGAAGGCCTTCCTGAAGAAATTCCAGAATCTGAGCCACGGAAGGGAGAGAGGGTCAACCTGGGACCCACTACACCACTTGCAGAACCCCTTCCAAGTGGCATCATAAATTCGTGTAGTGGAGGGTCGCCTGGCGGCCAAAATAGTGTCGATGACATGGCTTGATAGGTTCTCGCTAGTCAGACGGATCCGCTCAACTTCCAGACGGCTAACTGTAGCCATTGAGGCTCCGGATGTAGAAGGGCCCCTGAGAGAGGGAGACCCTGTCCGGGGGATCCGCCATGGGGCGCTACCGATAGGTTGCGGAGGTCCGCAAACCACGGTCGCCTGGGCCAATAGGGAGCCACCAGGAGAAGGTCTGCCCTCTCCTGAATGAGCTTCTGAATGACTCTGGGCACTAGCGGGAGCGGAGGGAAGGCATATAGGAGCCCTGGGGGCCATGGGCAGCGCAGAGCATTGTGGTTCTCCGCCCGTGAGACGGATACCGGGAGAAAAACCGTGGAAGTTGTGTGTTGGATGGGGAAGCGAACAGATCCACCACTGGAAGGCCGAATATCTTGGGCGCTTCCTCGAACAGGGATGGATGAAGTCGCCATTCTGCTTGGTCCACCGTGGCCCTGCTCAGCCAGTCCGCCTGGGTATTGTCTATCCCGGAGATGTGTTCGGCTTTTAGTGATAGAAGGTTGGCCTCTGCCCAGCGGCAAAGGCGCTCGGCTTCCCTCATCAGTTGAATTGACTGGGTGCCCCCTTGCCTGTTGATATGGGCCTTGGCCGTGGACGTTGTCTGTGAGAACGAGAACATGGTGACTGCGGATCTGGGGAAGCAGCGCAGAGCCAGATGGACGGCATGGAGCTCTAGCCAGTTGATGCTGCATCTTTGTTCGGTCGGCGACCATTTGCCTTGCGCCGAGTGAGTTGAGATGGCGCTAACCGGATAGACTTGCGTCGGTAGTGACGGTGAGTCTTTGAGGCTCCGCAAAGAGGTGGCCTCTGTTGATGGCGGGATTGGTCCACCAGAGAAGAGACGTGAGGACCTTTGGAGGGACCTTGACTCTGATCTTGAGTTGCTTCTTCCGGATCTTTGGAGCAGGAGCAGGAACCACTGGAGGGGGCCTGCTGTGTAAGCGGGCCCAGGGAATAATAGAGATGCATGACACCATTTTTCCCAACAATCTAGAGAGGTCAAGCAAGGCCACCCTCCTAGAACGTCTAATTTGTTTGACCAGGGTTTGAATGCTAAGAAACCTCTCTGGGGAGAGAAAAACTCTCTCTGAGACCGAATCAATTATGGCACCCAGGTGGTTGATTCGGGTGGAAGGGTAAGTTGGCTCTTTTGCCAATTGACTAGAAACCCGTGTGCCCGTAGGGCGGAAAGGGTGACCCTGGTATCCCTGACTGCCTGGGACTTGGACGGGGACAGGATAAGGATATCGTCCAAGTAGCAGTGGAGGCGGACGGGAATGCTCCTGAGGTGGGCCGCCAGGGCCGCCAGGACCTTGGTGAAGGTCCTGGGGCCGAGGCCAGCCCAAAGGGTAGGGCCACGTATTGATAGTGAAGGCCATTATAACAGAACCTAAGGAATTTGTGATGAGAGGGCCTGATAGGAATATGAAGGTATGCCTCAGAGAGATCTATGGAGGACAGCCAGTCTCCCGCCTGGTGCCTAGGAGAATGGATTGCAAGGTGTGCATTTTGAATTTGCGCTGGATAAGGTGACGGTTGAGCCGTTTCAGGTCTAGGATGGCTCTCCAGCCCCCAGAATGTTTGGGCACAACAAAGAGATGGGAGTAAAATCCCTTTCCTCTCTGAGCCGGAGGGACAGGTTGAATGGCCTGAATATCAAGCAGGTGATGGATGGCTGCATCCATTAATGCACGTTGGTGGGATCCCCTGAGGAGGGGATGGGAAGAAGCGATCAGGGGAGTGGATTTGAACTCGAGGGCGAGACCAAACCTTATTGTGTCTCTAACCCATGCATCGGAAGTGGATTTGTCCCATTGGGCGGCGAAGTGGCTGGGCGGCCACCAATGGGGAGGGAGAAGGAGGCTCTACCTTCTGCGGTAGGGCCTTCCTCCCGCACCCGAAAGGGTCTCTTATAACCACCCTCGCCTGGTCCTGTCGCCTGAGTCCGTGCGATCCTGGGATCGGAAGGAAGGGGGTCGGGGAATCTGGGCGGGAAGGGGGTTGGTAGAAAGGGCGGGAAAGCTCCTCCGAAAGGGCTGAGAGCCCCTGGTCTCCGATCTTCGAAGAAGGGAAGGCAAGTACTTCCTCTTGCTGCGACCCTCGACCAGCAGGGGTTCGAGGGCCGGGCCAAACAGTTTGTCTCCTGTAATAGGGGCAGTGGCCAGCTTGACCTTATTCTTTACGTCCGCCTGCCAGTGTTTGAGCCATAGCAGGCGACGAGCCGTGACGTGGGACGTGATGGCCCTGGAAGAGAATTTCACCGACTGGTAAGTGGCGTCAGCCGAGAACTCGGCTGCAGCCACTAGCTTCAATGTCTGGTGCGCCCTCAGGTTGGAAGCAGGACGTGTTCCCTGAGCTGACGTAGCCAGCGGATAGAGGACCTAGTGAAAAAGAGGCGGCGGTAGCTGACTTAATGGCCCAGGCGTCGGATAGGTGGGCCCTGCAGGGCCAGCTCCACCCGCTTATCCTCAGGTTTCAAGGCCTCTAGGGCCTCACTAGGTGTAGAGGAGGAAGCTAGACCCACAATAGGGTCATCGACCTCTGGAATGTTCAGGAGGCTGGACAGTGCCGAATCGAGATTAAAGAACCTCTTGTCTTGGCTAGAGGGTGTGGGAGGGGTCCCTGTGGAGGATAGTTGCTTCGCTACCAGATCTACGAATATGGGGGGAAGGGATGACCTCAGCTTCAACCACTGGTTGGGTGAAAATGGAATCTTCTGGGCCCTCTGGGATGGGGGAGGTCAGCAGGGGCCTGGGAAAGAAGGCCGAGACATTCTTGGCCTTAAGAAGGAGGGACTTGAACATGTGTGGTTTGAAGAGCCCCCAAAGGAGGGTTGGTCAGTCAAGTGCCCTCGTCCTCGGACATCTCCCCCTCCATGATGTCAGTCTCTAAGGGAGGTTCACTGTAGCGGGAGGAACCCATCTGGGAATCCTCCTCCTCGAAATCCCTAAAGTCCCCTTCCTCCTCAACCTGGGCCCCAACCGGAGGAGGGCTGTCCCTCTGAGAGAGTACCTGAGCAACCGGGGGACCGGTTGTGGAAGGGATCTGATAGACAAGGAGTCGTGCTCGGAGACTCGAGGAGAGAAGCCTGATCTGGACATGTGCTGTAGTTCCTCTATAACACTCTGGCGGATGGCTGATTCCATCCAAGCCCTGATGTGAGGTGGCACCTCAGATGTAGAAGGTTCGTCCTGGCGCAGACCAGCAGCCGTGGGTGTAAAAGTGGCTCGGGTGTCAGACTCATCGTAGGACCGGGGTCGGGAGACCCTGGGGTGAACTGCGCCTAGGTAGGGAAGAAAGGCCTGGGGGAGAGGTTGAATAGAGGTAGGGGGTGGAGGAGGAGGTAGAGACGGTTCAGAGCGGGACTCCTTGAACGCCTGTCGAACTCTTTTTCTAACGCCTTGTGGCGCCTTAAGGCGTCACGTTGAGAGGCCTTGGAAGGTTCCTTGTCCTTTCTAGAGCCCTTAGGTTCCTTGTCCTGCTTGCGCAAATAGTGGGACTTTGCCTTGGCCTTCAATGAAGGACGTTTAGAGGAATTGTCGTCTGCCATATTGAACAATAGAGATTAATAAGGGCGGTTGGCTCGCCCAGATCAGGCCTGGATAAGGCCGGGTGAGGATGAGGCTGGCCCGCTCTCCCTTTTGGAATTTTACTTGTACAGAGATAACAGAAATATATATATATATATTTAGCTATGTAATCCTGTTTTGTTCCTTTCTGTAGTGCTTTTTTTATATTCTTTATATCAGCTGAATATACAGGTACTCCGATATATCCAATATCTTAAGAGAAAAATTGCTGTACCAAAAATATTATTTCTTTTTTGTTATTATTCCTTTTGTATTTGGATCAAATATAAATTCTATTATAGTTATTTCCTTGGATGTATATCTCTCAGTGCCAAATCAGTCGAATAACGCCCTGAGGCCTAGAGTTGAATAGGAGGCCTCTGGCAGCCAGCCTCCAGACAACAGAAGAAAAAAACCGGAGGGGGAGGCTGCAACTTCGCCCGAAAAGGGCTGCGGGAGGCCAACAAGCACTAACCAAGACTAGCCAGGCAGTTCGATGGGCAGCTAGGCTTTAACCCTAGGCCTGGAGATTTAATTCACCGCAGCTGAATATTAAATGAAAAGAAACTTTCGCGCCCGGCCACGAGGTGGAGCCAAATGGCGTCCTCGAGCTGAACTGCCTGGGCGCCGGGACGGAAAGAAAGGGAAGGCTTGGCCGGTCAGCTCGGCGCTCCTAAAGCCCTAGGGGCGATAGCCCTCCTGGTTGGCGTTTAGGGTGGGAGGGAATCCAGCAGAGGAGCGCGTGCCACAGGCAACGCGCAGGCAGCGACGCGATCTGATAAGGGGGGCGTCGCGCTGAAGGCGCTGCGAGCCCGCAACTTCGCCCTGAGGACAGGGAAAAATTTCCCTTGAGTCCTGACCCTTTGCGCAGGAGGAGGAAGGAAGCAAACCTTATTAGGACGGAGGATTCAATGAAACAGCCAAGGAGCTCTTTGAAAGCGCAGCCTGATTCTTCGAGGCTGAGCAAAAGACTGGGGAGGCTGCGCGATGCCACGTGGGAGGGCGGAGCGTTTCCTCGTCTAAAGCTCAGCCTGAAAGAAGAGGACTCAGAAGCACATCCCACAGTCTGGATGCTCCGAGCGGCTCGAGGGAGAATTTTCCGATCCTTTCTTGCTCAGATTGCCAACTCAAGAAATGATACCTTCTTGGGAACCAGCAGAAAGAGAACTTGACTTAAGCTGCACACCATAGATTTCAGATTACAATTTAGACTTGTTTAGTAACCCGGAGGAATGTATTATTTCTCAATCTCTGCAAAATGGAAGTAGTACTGTTCTCTCAGACATAATTACTTTCAAAGTAAATGTGCTAAGAAGACCTCATTTGTTCCAACTTTCAAAACAAAAAAAAGAAAGATTCTGAAAGTCCACATCAGATATCAGAGAGAAACATAATTATGTAAATTTCACAGCATGGCTAGTCTCAGATAAGCTTTACAAATTATATCACAAGAATTACGAAGTAAATGTGTACACTATCAACAAGGAGGCACCACAGACTTCCATGCCAACCTAGTGATAATCCTAAATAGTTCTGAAGTAACTAAAAATAAATAAATCAGGCATAGTGTACACATGAAATAAAACTAAGGATTGAGATATATGTCTCACCGTCCCAGGACAGTAAGAGCCCACCAACACTTAAAAGAGGGAGAAGGTTAATATGGGACCTAAATCAGGGTTTTGGGGACCTTTTTATCAGTTTATCAAAGCCGCCATAATCCTCTTGAGTGCTTCTTAGGAACATTTCCATAATCCTTTAATCCCACACTTCTCTTTTGAATGGTAATAATGAACAGACATAGGGAAGCCTGAATACAAGTCATAAATCTGGAGATTCTGTGGCACAACTTTAGGACAAGGTGGGCATCTTATTAAGATAGGTGTGAATTGGGAAGCCATATAAATTGATTAATAAACAAACTACCTATTTTAAGAACAGCATTTGATTCCCATGGTGACCAGGATTGAGGAAGTCACAACAGAGATAGCCATGCCAAGAAAGCAGTAAACTCTGAACGTAAATGCTGAAGAGTAAATATAGGCAATAAAACTGAGGGAAGAAAACAGTATCTTACTGTTAAGATTACATTACCCATTTCCAATAACAGTACAAGGGACTGAGATTTCAGATAGTTGAAAGTTCTAGCCTAAACTCTTTATTTCCCAGGCCAAGGATTCATCTTCTCTCTTCCACCTTCAACACAAACACTACTCAGAATTACAAACACCTTTTAATGTACTAGCATCTGCTACAATGTCTCCTAAAAGGAGAAAATACTGCACGCAGGAAAGGTCAGGGAACAACATTTACCAACTCTTTCTCCAAGGAGTGCCTTTGAAAGATTAACACTACATCTCCATCTTAGATACAACAGAGCAAACACAGTCTCATAACAAGTTGGATTATTGCTTACAGGTTAAAAAACTCACACATTCCACTTCAAAAATGAGAACTTGCAATTATCGAAAGATCAGCCATAGATCTCTATTTCTTCTAATAACATTTGATATTTAACACTGTATCATTGTACTTCAATTTTTCACATTCCTAGAAAAAGGTGATTACATGAAGGTAGTAAAAATGAAAAAAAAATGAGGATAGCCAAAGCTCACTGTAACAGTATTGCCAAAAAGGCTTTAAGAGTTGTAAATTTCATTTTATGAAGCTTCTCCTCTGGTAATACTGATTTGCAAACAAGGGCATTCAAAACCTTTGCTAGACCAATGCTTGAATTCAGCTCTGCTGTCTGGAATCCACACTTTATATCAGACATAAATACAATTGAGCGAGTCCAGAAGTATTTTACCAGAAGAGTACTACATTCCTCTTTTCGCAACAGAATGCCCTACAGCACCAGACTTGAGATTCTAGGCTTAAGACAACCTTGAACTACGCTGACTAAGATTGGACTTAAGCATAGTACATAAAATCACATGTTACAATGTCTTACCAGAGAATGAATATTTCAGCTATAACAACAACAACACAAGAGCACACAACAGATGTAAACAAAAATGTAAACCACTCCAAACTCGATTGCAGGAAGTACGATTTTAGCAACAGAGTGGTCAATGTCTGGAACTCACTACCTGATTCTGTTGTCACCTGCTCAAACCCCCACTCCTTTACCCTCAAACTAACCTCTATTGACCTCACCCCATTCCTAAGAGGTCTGTAAGGGGCGTGCATAAGCGCACAATCATGCCTACCGTCCCTGTCCTATTGTCCCCAATTATTAGTTCCTATTTCTTGTATTTAAACTTATGTTTATTCTTGTTTCTGTTGTATTGAAAGCTTTTGACAAATAAATAAACAAACAAACAAATAAATAAATAAATAAATAGTGGCATACTGCAATGATCATAAATACATGCCAGTTGCCAAGCTTCTGGATTTTGATCATGTTACCATAGGGATACTGCCACTGCCAAAAGTGAGAAAAACAGTCAGAAGTCACTTTTTCAGTGCCGCTGTAACAAGCACTCGATCAAGGACTACCTGTATTTCATCCCACAGAAGAATCTGTTTCAATGAACAGATTATCTGACGGCAAACATAGACTTGATAGCTTCACATCTGAACACAATACTGACACGAGCACTTTAGTCTTTCTAGGTCAAATTCTCTTAAAACACTTGAAAAAAAAAAGCATCAGTCAAGTGTTTCCTTCTTTTTAAAAATGAAAAGTCAGAATAGGATAAATGAAATAGGGCAGCTACAAAGCATGTTATAGGGTTATTTTCTGCTCAGGACAAGAAGCTGGAATAGTTATGGAAAACTTATGGTCCTCCAGATATTCTTGAGCAGCAACTCCATACAACATGAATAATGATGAGGGATGCTGAGAGTTGTAGCAGCCAGCATCCACAGATATATATATATATATATATAATTTGTTCTACAAAATGATAAGCTGTGAATTTAAAGTATATTGTGGAGGCTACATTTGGTACAGAGGTGCTATTCAGCAGGTTCTGACCAGTTCTGGAGAACCAGTAGTGGAAATTTTGAGTAGTTTGGAGAACCAGCAAATACCACCTCCGAATGGCCCCGCCCCCATCTATTCTCTGCCTCCCGAGTCCAAACTGATCGGCTGGGTCTTTTGTTGCCCTGCATGGGAGAACTGAGCTGGAAATCAGGTTAGTGGGGTGGGGAGGGAATGGGATTTTGCAGTAACCTTTTCCCAGGAGTGGGGAAGGAATGGGGATTTTACAGTATCCTTCCTCTGCCATGGCCACCAAGCCACGACTACAGAACCGGTAGTAAAAATTTCTTAATCCCACCACTGATTTGGTACCTACTTCCTAGGACACAATTACACAAAGTAAAAGTGTCTTTGGTGCTCTCTGAGTTTGGTTGTTTTCTTGCAGATGCTTCATTACCTAAACTAGGTAACATGCCAATGATTAGCGTTGATGATGTTACCTAGTTTGGGTAATGAAACATCTGCAAGAAAATAACCAAGCTCAGAGAGCACCAAGGACCCTGCATTTCAACCCCAAGCTACAAATATTCAATTCTATTGGTAAAGTGTAATATATTTCTGCATGTCAAACTTCAGAATAAAGTAGCTATAGGAATGCCAGAGTGTAATCCTTGAGTCAGGCTTCAAGAATGGCAGTTTATTATATGCAGGACGGATTACTACCCCCCCCCCCAAAGTATCTGTTGGTTTAGAATCCGAAATGGTGGCAGGGTGGCTTAAACTAAACAGCTATCTATTCTTATTAAGATGCAAATTGGGCATTGCAGAGGAAATCCCCCAACCATCCCTGCTTCTTTCAAGAGCTTAACAACTTGCTTTCTTACCACCCACTCAGTGCCTTATGAAAAAATCCCCTCAAATCACAGCGCTACTACAAAATTATTCATATTTTTGCAGCGCTGCCAATCAAAAGCCATAAGTCTTATTAAAGAATTAGCACCTTGCGTTTCCACAGCAACTTCGGAAATGCCAGGCAACTGCTCTACCTCAGAGGCCAGGCAAAAGTTAATCAGGATTTGCAGTGCAGATAGCCTGGCTCTCAGGTTTCTCAGTCACTGAGACAAACCTCTTGCAGCTGGAACATCTGGCGATATGATCCAAAATGTAAATTACTGCCCCAGTTAGAGGTAGCGTATTTTAAGCTGAGGTGATACGCAGGGCGAATTTAATATATCTGTAAACGGGGATTTGTATCTACTGTATCAGGGGGATTTCCATTTGGCTTGTTCTCTTTCTGACTGGTCCCTACAATATCTTTGGTGGGTTGTAAAATGAAACCAGTGTTCTAAACAAGCACCACTAAAGAAAGCACACGGCGTACCATCTGCATATTTATAATGCTTATTACCATACTTGACAGGGAAACTTGGTATACTGAAGGATGGAATGCAAGCCGAAAGACTTACGCACATTACGTAACTGTTTGCTGTGATGAAGTAGTAGGCTTCTAAATGGAAGAGAATAGCATGGTGATTACTCTTCCCTGAGCCAATGAAGCCCTTTAAAACATAATTCAAGCCCAAAATCTATAGCCTATGAAAAAATTAATTTCTCTTGACTAAGGATATGTTTTGCAAAAGTTAATCAGCATTGACATTTTCAATTATATGAATTACGGGCATGAAAAATATTAGATGATACAACTACTCTACTTAATTCCAGGTATACATTTGTTTACATTATGGAATATATTCTAACTGCATTTATTCATGTGTCATACAATTTTGTGTGCCTTGTCTCTTTTTTTCACTTTAGGATGATCAAGTAAGAGTCACATTTGTGAGGAGGGTGGCTATATAAATTTGATAAATAATCAATCCTTGCTTTCATATTATACCCTAATTTCTGCTCTTCTCTTTCGGTATACAAAGGAACCCAGATTTAATACTGAAATATTGTAAGAGTAGTAAATATACCAATACTTAACAGATAGCAGATTTATGCTATATTATGCTTCTAGAGTAACTGAAATTTAATCTGACATTAAAAAATAGCCAGTAGAGGCAATTATCCAAATCAATCGCTTCACACATAAAAGTTTGTGAGAATTTTAGACACATTTATATTTCCCATAATGTTACTTTTAGACACACTGTTTTTTTCCCATAATGTCACAAGTCCCACAGTGTCTCTGCAAAGGACTAGGGCTACTTTAAAAGAGTCCAACATATACAGCTGCACTGGGTCTTGGAAAGATGGGATGTCTGAATAGAGAGGCAGACAGAAGCAGGCTATGGTTGACTCATCTGGGGACAAGGTTACTTCCTACTTCTACTACTTCACCTTCTTGCTTGCTTCAACCTGATGGGATACTTGGGTACACAGGCTGACTCATAGACTAAGAAAGGTCTGTGTTAATCAGTGAGTAATTTAGGTAGATGAAGGAGTTTTTTTAATATGGTAAGGCCACACTTGGAAAATTGAATGCAGTTTTGGTAGCCACGATGTAAGAAAGATGTTGACACTCTAGAACAGAGGCATCAAACTGGTGGCCCATGAGCCAGAGGCTTCACGCATAAGCCACGCCCACTCCAGCTCCGTGAATGAGAAAAAACATTGCAAAACATCATGTGATGGCAATGTAACATGGCGAGTTTGACACCCATGCTGGAGAAAGAGTACAGACAAAAGCAACAAAGATTATTATGAGATTAGAAAATAAAACATATGAAGAACAGTTGCAGGAACTGGGTATGTCTAGTCTAATGAAAAGAAGGACTAGGGGAGACATGATAGCAGGGTTCCAATATCTCAGGGGCTGCCACAAAGAAGAGGGAGTCAAGCTATTCTCCAAAACACCTGAGGGCAGGACAAGAAGCAATGGATGGAAACTAATCAAGGAGAGAAGCAACCTAGAACTTAGGATAAATTTCCTGACAGTTAGAATGGGCGTTGGTAGAAGTTACCGTGAACGCCCTTTCTATCTATGCTGCGAGAGAGCCCAGGATGGGTTGACTCCTTCCTATGACGTCATTTAGCTGAGTCTGTACTAAGATATAAAAGCCAACCCCCGGGAGAGACCCCAGCTTTGGCGAAGATACTTGACAGACTGAAAGCCCAAAATAAATACAGAAATATGTCTTACCCTCTCCGGATGAATCAAGGGAGGGGCTGGGCGATGGAAATGGGAGAAGGAAAACCCTCTGCATGCACTACAGGCTTGGAGAAGAGCGAATCCCCTTGGCTAGAGGGATTTCCTTGTGGCTCAGGAGCTACTTCCTCTGGCGACAGCTTGGCAGTGACCAAGGCCTTGCTGAGTAATGGTCTGAAGAGAGTAGGTTTGAAGACCAATGCAGAGGATGTCTGCTCTGGGTGAGAATCCTCTTCCTCTGAAAGATTTTGGTCAAAAATCTCACCCTCTTCACACTCTGAATGAGAGGAGTAACGGTGTTCAGATGGTGAAGGCCTTCCTTCCTCATCAACCTCCTCCCATTCTGGTAGAGAAGAATGGACCCTGAGATCCTGGGGCCTGTGTAAATCAGGATGATGAGGCAAGGAACTTATAGATTGAGAAGGGAGAAGGGCCTGAACCCTTTCCAGAGGTCAAAGGATTTGCTTGAAGCCTTCAGCCAATCCCTGCCTAATGGCTGATGAGACTACATCTTGGATATCCTCTGGTCTATGCTCAAAGGTAGAGGCAGAAGGCAGAAGGCCCCCGCTGCTGTGGGAGTGAAGGTGGCTTCAGGCCTAGATTGAGGAGAGGTTCGAGGCCTGGAGGGAGGGGGAGGAGCATAGGGCACAGAAGCCTGTTGGAAATAAGGCCCAGATCTGCTTAGATCCTGAGGATCTGACTGTACAGCAAGAGCCTCAGGAGACCAGGATGGAGGATGGAAAGGCTCACAGATAACTTCTCCTCCCCTGGGAGGGCTTGGTTGGGGCCCACGAGTATCACCTGAAACATGCTGTAGTTGCACTTCCTTCTGTTGAATAGTTCTGTTGAACTGCCTCTCTAGAGCTGCATGTCTGTGCTTCTCTGCCCTCAATTCAGCCTGAGTTGCCTTCTTAGGGGCTAGAGCCTTAGCTTTGATTTTAGCAGCCACCTCCCTCTGGACTGATTGGGTGCGTTGCCTATGTCTTTTTCTCCTATTGGGCTTAAGAGACTGTTCCACTGGGGGGGAAAGCTCTGCCTGAGCCTTATCTTGCTCCATTTGTAGAATAAAGGCTCTGGCATTGGAAGGAAGCCGTTTAGAAATTTTTCTATTAAGCCCTTTAGGGTATAAATGGCCCCTGGGCTTACAAAATGGCCGCTCACCATTTTGGTGGAAGACTTGAATCCAAGATGGCCACTGACTACAGGAAAACAGGCTCCAAGATTGAAGAATCCCTCCTTAGGCTAAACAGAGCCCCGAGCGAAGTCAGCAAGGGAAAAACACAGCAACCAGCTACACGATCAACTGGCTTGAGCTCTTATCAGTTTGCTGATCGTGTTTACGATCCCTCCAAACTGCAGGTGTGGGGGAAGTCTGCAGACGCGGCCCAGCTTGCCTGCAGAGCTCTGTAAAGCTGCTCCCAACGTTGCAGGGCTCTCCTGGAAGAGCAGCTGCCCAGATCCCTGGGAGCTGCTTGAAGAGAGGAAAAAAGTACTGAAGATCGCTGGTGATTGCTATCTAACAGAACGCTTTCAGAGACACAGCTACTGACTGAAAGGAGCTGAGTCAAAAGCTGGGGTCTCTCCTGGGGGCTGGCTTTTATACCTTAGTACAGACTCAGCTATGACGTCATAGGAAGGAGTCTACCCATCCTGGGTTCTCGATGCAGCATGGAGGAGAACAATTAATCAATGGACCGACTTGCCTCCAGAAGTTGTAAATGCTTCAACACTGGTAGTTTTAAAGAAGAGATTAGACTGCCATTTGTCTGAAATGGTATACTATAGGGTTTCCTGCCTGAGCAGAGGGTTAGACAAAAAGACCTCCAAGGTCCCTTCCAACTATTGTTATTCTGTTATTCTATTCTATTAAAATATAAATATAGATATTTGACCATTGGAATTTTCAAACATGGCAGGCCACCATTGTGAAAGCGCCTGCATGCTAGTAAACAGTAGAACGAACTAAGGAACTTTTCAGAGAGTCAGGTCTACTCATTTGCTAACATGAGTAGATCAGTTCAACTGACTAAGCAAGATTTTACTGAGAGAGAAATGATATTGCTCTGGTTCCAGATTGTTTTGCCTAAATAGCCCTTCTTTTCACCCATCTCATTCTGCAGCAATTCATCAACAAGGTTAACCTAGGAATAGGTGAGAGAGCATTGCAAATGTGATATTAGCTGCTAATGATCTAACAGCTTCTTGTATACATATACAAGCACTATTAGCACTATTTTTTTTTTTTAAAAAAAAAGAATAAACTATCTAGGAATCTGGAGAGATTCTGCTTATGATAACATCTTTACAACAAGCATAAAGGAGAAGTAGCATCTGGCATTTAGAAGTTGGGGCTAATATTATAAAAGACACCATTCTCATTTTTTTTAGAATTTAGAATTTAAATTTAAAAGCAAACTTTTTATAGTCCTTGGGGAATGAGAATGGGAAACCAACTAATTATTTTTCTTCCTCCACCCATATGTGGATCAATACTCACCTTACTGCAGAATTAATGAAAAATTTCTTACATTGTTCCTACCTTCTTTTAAACAACTGGGGCCAAGATTAACAATTTTAGAAGGACTACAACATTCCAACTGGAAAAAGGGATCAGCTCTTAAGTCAATTTGGTTGGGAAAGGAGAAACAGAAGATGTCAGTGTGTTTCAAAAACAATTTAGAAGTCTGTACTTTTCAGGCCATACACCACTTTGACCAAGATTTTTCTCAATAATTTCACTCTGAAAGACTATTTCTTCTACTGTGAATGGTTTTAGGTATATAATTAAGGTATTTCTTCAATTCTGAGAACTTCCAGAATTCTTTCTGTTGGCCAAACCTTGTATTCTCACATCTGAAATAAAGCAAGGCATTAGCAAACCATTCTGATGAGTTAAATAATCATGCCACTGCAGGGGTGAGCATACTTATTTCTCTGATGGAGAACAGAAAGCCAATCTTAATTTATTGGCCAATAGATAAGGACAGAGACAGTTCAACCAATCAATAGCTTGTTCTTAGCCATAAACTGAGTGTATTGCTCACTTTCTTCAGTTTTGCATTAAAAAATAAACTCTGCCATCCCAGTATAAAAAGCCAACAACAAGCCTCCCATTTGTCTGCCATTGTCATGTCTGAGGCATCAGGACCACACCTTAAGTTCCAATTAAGCTGATTTATTGAACATGCCTGTATACAATATCTTATCAACTAACTAGTCAGCACTAAATTGCACTATATAAAAATCAACTGAATTCAAGGGGGCTTGGACTTAAAGATTGTTTATGGGAATATAATGATTCTAGGCTGATTACTCTCTTCACTCTGCTCCCAGGGTCTACCTGTCTTTCTCTTACAGCCACAATAGACTTTGTGTTTTGATATTAGAACTCTTTCATTGTAGCCCTGCTATCTTTCCAGTAAGGCGGCATACAAATACTGGGTGAGTGAACAGTTTGTGAACCATGCAACGCTCACTGCTTCCAAACATAATTTTGTAAAAAAAGTTGAACAGTAATCCTACGCTTGCTCATAATAGCTTAGATAGCTTAGAAACTTGCAAGGGGCATGCAGAGAAATCATGCACACTGTTCTGAGCTTCTGTTTGAAAGTTTGCCAGCAACACAATACAATCCTATTTTGTCAATGGCAAGGATTTAAGCTTGTTATGTAATGGCCATTACATGATTGATCACTCAGCTATAGCATTTCTATCTGCTTTGAAGCAGACATGAGTTCATCTGAAGGCTTACATTTGCCTTTGTTTGTGTAACTGCCTATTGAGGGCCTTTCACCCAATTGCTACTTTAGAGAATATGGCGTGTTTGAATCAGATTTAATTATGCAAGGTTTTAAGCTTTCCTTCTTGTCTATACTTTGCTGTGGCACTCAATTATAGTATTTCGGTAGAATTAGAGTAGGGTTGCTAAGAATTAAAAGTTATATTGAAGTGGGGGGGGGGATATAGTATACCTTCTGTTTCAATTCTTTCATTTGTTGTGGAAATAAGAGAATTGTGCTAGTCTCAAAATCTATTCAGAAGAGGGGTTTCTGAATGCATTGAACATATTGCATCTCTTTAGACAGCTCAGGTTTTTTAGGATTCCATATGAGCCTGGAAGAAACAACACTGCTTTAAGGAGCTTTGGTTAAAGATGTCTTCAAGCTTGCATGAAAGCCTGCAAAAAAAAATGTGACTGTTTAAAAAGAGGGTCTTTGCTCTAGTCTATAGAATTCCAAATCATTTTCAAAAAATGTACAGCCCTGCAAAATAATTAAAAATTTCACAGGCATAGCATGCTAAGCCATGACTTCCTTCACTTCACTTTGCTGAATCTACCTCAATTGCCAGGATCTAGGTAACAGACTAAGCACAGTCAATCAAAGAATATCTTCACTTATCAATATTGTATCAGTCAGCATCAAGTAACAGGACTGTGTGATAGCAAATGTCAGTCAAAAGCTAGTCTAATCACTATGAGATGTTTCTAGTGAAAGAAAAGTTAATTATATTTCTTGTTTCTCTAAACACAAATAATGGGGAAGCTCTTATTGAAACACCATTTAGAAATAGGTCAGTCACAATTTTTGTTCTTATTTTGCTAACTTTGGTTGATGGCCAGGCATTGCCAATGTTGGCACCTTCTATGAACCATACTTAAAGGACAGCTTGGTACATTAAAGTCCTTCAAAATGTAGCCAACCAAATTCAAAGGAGGACTGATAGCAAGACAGCCAACTATTCAAGTATCTGCTCAGAAGCCAACAAATAATAACAAAAATTACTGTAAAACAGATCAGTACTTCTTTTTTTTTTTTAAAATAAAGTTTTATTGAGTTTTAACAAAACAAATAAAACATCTTATTTGAGTACAGCATGGTTCCGGGTTATCACATTTCCATACAGACACAATTTCATATGCATATTCATCTTATATTATTCAACTTCATATCTTATTACTCTTTTTCCAACTTCTCACTATTTCTCCCTTTACTTCTCTTAATTTTCTTTTATGGTTATCTCATTTTCTTCTTATTCAATTGTATTTCTTTTACCTAAATTTCTGTATCTTTTTATTCATTGTACTTATACTTTCGTCTGTCTTATTTACAATTTCATATGTTCTCTTCCAACATTCTTAAGAAGCAAAATTCCCCCTATGATTGCCAATCGAAGTGCAACACCTTTAAATCTTGTTAATATCATATGAAATTTCATTAAACACTGAATTTGTGCATTCTAAAATTATAACATTCAAATTTCTAATATCTATTTTATATCATGTAAATCTCATCATTGAGACTCTGCTTGGTACTTCCCCTTGAAAACATAAAAAGAAAAATTCTAAAAACATAGCAAAAACAATATATATATATATAAACAAAATAGTTGTTCAAAATCATTCTAGTACTGGTATGAACCTTGTAAATCTTTCACGTTTCTTTTCAATATCTATCAATCTTTGAGAACAATTGAAATGTTTCCCTCCTTCATTATTACTTAACTGTTAATAAGCATACCACTGGATAGTCATACAGTTTTATCTTATAAATTATTTACTATTGATAAGCAAAATAATTATTCAAATTCATTCTAAATGGTATAAATTTCCTTATAAATCTTTCACATTTCTTTTCAATATTTTATCAATCTTTAGAAACAATTGCAATGTTTCCCTCTCTTATTATTGCTTTAATTATAAATAAACATACCATTACATAACAATACAGTTTTATCTCATAGATATTTACTTATTTCATTTCTAACTCATTACAATATTCTACTGTCACAACACTATCTTTTGTAGCTTTGCAGAATCCTCACTTTTAACTTAATTTAACCATTGTCTCTGTGTTTTCTAGCTGAGCAAATACCTTTAATCCTAGTATGTTTCCCCTTTTTCTTTATTTCCTGTTTTTGTCCCTCATAAGTTCTTTCCCTTTCTATCTTTCCCCCTTTTTCTCATCCCCCTTTTTTTGTACCCTTCTCTCTCTAATTTTCCCTTCTGTAGTTTTCTTTTCTGCTTCTCCTTGCTGTTATATTTCTTTTTCAGACTATTTTTCTTTTTGGCTATTCCCTTTGATCTCAAACTTTTAACTCCTTTCCCCCCTTTTCCCCTTATTACCACACTTTGCATTATTTGATCATTGAAAATGGCTTCTTCTTTGTCCCACCCTTCTTCTTGCTCTTGAAGCTTTTCCTTTTCCTTTTCATAGTTCAGGATCTCCATTTCAAAAAATTAAAATACGAAGCCAAAGGATCTTCCTCCCCCTTCTGCATCTTCTTTCTGTTTTTTAAGACTCATCTTCAATTCCTCCAGGAGTGATGGCATTTCAAACACTTTTGAACAACCACCCAATTGACTTTAAGTAAAAACAGAAAAAGAAAGAAAAAACCAATGCCAAAAACTTTTCTTTTAAATCACCAAATGATCCCAGACTGTTCCTTCTTGTTTCTTTTCTTTACTTTTCCTTTCCATGGGTTACTGTATCTTTTAATAAGATTTCAGTTACAATGTATCCTCAGGAGTCTTTTCAAAGTTTCACTGTTAATCCTCTTTATTTTTCCAGGTGGCATTCCATTTTTTCATTATTCCAAGTCCCACCCTTTTGCCTCCACTCTTCTCCTTTTTAGGGCTTTAAAATGACCAAGAAAAAAATCTTTATTCTCCTTTTGACACTTAGATTTCAGCTTAAGGTTGCCTATTAGTGTCAAAATAGATTAATATAAATTTCTTTCCATACCATTTGTAATTGTCAATATAAAGGTTAAAAACCTCCTTTTCTCTCTCCTTCGCAACTTAAAGATCTTCTTTCAGAAGTATCCCTCTAGGTACTTTTAGATTCAGGGTACTTTGCTTAGATGTTTTCTGTTGTTTAGCCTGGTCTGTCCTGCTTTCCTTTTTGTCTTCCTCCTGCACAATCTTATCCAGTTGGGTTCTTCTTTGAGATGGCCATTTCTGACCACCACTGCAACTGCCTTTGGGGAAGGGAGTTTAGACCAGCCAAGGAGGAGAGATGCGGCTCCCCTCCACTCGGCTAGCAATCTCCCCCCTCTTCACCACCTCTACGGGGTGGCTTCAGCCCCGAATCCAAAGGATCAGGGCGTTCCAGCAGCGAGCAAAGATCGAAACTGCACACGATCGCAGATTTCAGTCTGTCGCTGAAGAGACCCAAACCGGAAGTCAGATCAGTACTTCTAAGCTTCCAGTGAGACAGCTGCATACAAATATGCTATAAAATTCAGATTAAGCCAAAGACCCAAATATTGCAATTGAATGTCTTCTCCTAATGTCACTTTAAAAGAATGGAGATGAAGCATAGAATTCTTGCTCCTGTTTTACCTATTTCACAAGGTTTTTAATGCTGACAAATACTTCTAAGAGCTCAGATGTTATAAAATTATGTAAATAAAAAATGCAACATATCTTATTGCAAATGGCAGTAATACCTTACTATGATAAGAAGAAATACCTGCACTGCCTATAGCTTTAAATTTCTGCTATTTTAAAACGCTCAAAATAGCAGTACATATGCCATTGCTTTATTAACTATATTTTCTCCTTCTATTCTCGTTTCAGTTTGATGGCAATGGATTTTATTTTTATTCTCTCAACAGTCCATTAACATTTCTGTAAGAAGCCACTCTGTGTCTGTAGGAAAATTGCCAAAGGCTGCCTATTACATTTTCAAAAGCATTTTGTCTTTGCGAGGGCATCTGCTTTCAGTTTTCACTAACATGCCAGAAAAGGGAATAAACCAACAATAGCTAAATCAGCATAAATGCACCATGAAGGCTCCATTATATCGCTACAAAATAAAGTCTTGGTTCATCTAACTGCTCAAGTTGTAAAGAAATAAACACACTAAAATCAATCCTACATCCCTATGACTTTATTAGCTCAGCTGCACAGTTTAAGATTTCACCAATGACTGGAAATCAAACCCTAATTATTTTGTATGTACATTATGCAAATACCCATCAAGGTCTCCTATATGGTTACATTGAAAAATGCAAATGAGCCTGAGGAACCAGGACGAGTTTGAAAAAAAACATAAACAAGAGCCTCAAATGCACCCTACCCCCACATGGACAACTGGATCCCAGTTTACCCCCCCCCCCCCCCAGAGAGACACTCACCCGGCAGGATCCTACCCCACCAATGCCTCAATCCCTAGACCTATAGATCAAAGGAAATAAAATACCCTCCTACCCATCAAGGTCTCTTTCAAGATGGCTGAAATCATACAATCAAACTCCGTTCCTTTTATATACATAGCATGTAAACCCTGTATTAAATTGAAGATTTATAGCCATAGACCAAAAATATGTAAAAGAGGGGTTGGACTTCCGCTGTACCTGTGTAGTAGCCATCTTGCATCTTGACTCATTTTGCATCTTGATTCATACTATATGAAAACATGCTTAACAAATTTTCCCTAACTTGATCTTTTCCAAAGGGGCTGAATTACAATGCCTACCATCCTGTAACAATATAATCAAAGATCTCCTCAAAAGATGTACTTAAGCATATTGAAATATAAGCAGCAGGTTTACATGTAAGAGAGAGTAAGGGTAGTGTATGGTAGTCATTAAGGAATGAACCTAGAAACTGGGAGTCTATGAGTTTTATTCTTGCCTGAGACATGAAGCCAACTGGATGAACTTGGGCCAGTCACTCTCTCTCAGTCTTGGGAAGGACGCAATGGCAAAGCACTTCTGAAAAATCTTGCCAAGAAAATTCCTAGGCTTTGCCCAGGTAGCCATGACAAGTCAAGGCACCAAAAGAAAAAGAGTTGCTAATTAACAAAACAAATACATTCACCATTTAAGAGACCCTTTGGCTTCTTAAGCCCAACTCAACCCACTGGAGGCAGCTACCAATAAATTGAATTCAATAAACAAATAAATAATTCTCCATATTAAAATTGATGTACTTTTTTTTTTTGCTGAACTATCAGTTATGTACATAACCATCAGCAAACTCTAATTATACAATGAGTTCTTACCCAGGGATCCCCAAGCCCTGGTTCATGGAACAGTACCAGTCCATGGTCCAAGAGGAACCAGGCTGTACAAGCAATGGGTGAGTGCACAAAGTTCCATGTGTGTAAGCAGCAAGCATGTGTGCGAAGGCATCCCCTCCCTCTGTGCCTGATGGTCTATCTGGGTCGGAGACTGCTGTTCTGACCAGTCATGTTACTTTGTCCTTTCTACTTCAACTTGAATGGCTCTTTAACGGAATTCACCTTCTCTTTCCAAAATTTAGAATCAGGCAAAGAAACAGAAAAGAGGTATGTCGTGGGAACATCGGCTTCAGTTTTAACCTTTGCACATATTAAGATCCAAGACACTACAATCCTGCAATATGCAAAGATTATGTCACCCATTATGTCAGCAGTGGAACTAATGCATTTTTTTTCATGAATACTCAGTAACCTGAATGTTACTGAGAAATACCTTACAAATATGATGCCTTATTTAAATATCATGCACATTTTTTCACCACTTAAAAAGCCTGATGAAATGTCATCTTAAGATGGCACATGAATGTTTCGTCTTCTCTACTCTATCAGAACATACAGTACTCTATACAGTAGCTGTTATTCTAAGTATCTTAACCACAGCAGATTTCAAAACATAAAATTAAAAGACTGGGATGAGATATGTAAGGAATGTTAGTACTGAGATATATAGAGGACTGTTAGTATTGCTTTATAATGCCTTGGTAACGCCACACTTAGAATACTGCATCCAGTTTTGTTCGCCACAATGTAAAAAAGATGTTGAGATTCTTGAAAGAGTGCAGAGAAGAGCAACAAAGATGATTAGGGGACTGGAGGCTAAAACATATGAAGAACAGTTATAGGAACGGGGTAAATCTAGTCTGGTGAAAAGAAGAACTGGGACTGCATGACAGCAATGTTCCAATATTTGAGGGACTGCCATAAAGAAAAGAGGGTCAATCTATTTTCCAAAACACCAGGAGGCAGAACTAGAAGCAATGGATGCAAATAAATGAAGGAAAGAACGAACCTAGAACTAAGGAGAAATTTCCTGACAGTTGAGAACAATTAACCAGTGGAATGGAGTTGCCTTCAGAAGTTGTGGGTGCTCCATCACTGGAGGCTTTTAAGAAGAGATCTGTCCAGAATGGAATAGGGTCTCCTGCTTGTGAAAAAAGATTGGACCGGTAGACCTTCACGGTCCCTTCCAACTCTGTTATTCTGTTCATTCCACCCTTCTCAGTCAGTAAACCTTTACCTAGAATGCTTTGTCAATCAATCCTGGTTTATTTATACAGTTACTCCACAATGAATAGTTTTAAGGAGCAAACTGTCTTTATACTTTCCTAAACCACCAACTTATATAACATATACCTGCACACTATGAGGGGTAAGTAACCAGGAGCCAGGAGCCTTCAAAAGCACTCTGAGTTTTATTCCATGCAACCTATACACAAGAATCTGATCTACTAACAGTCAAGGCAAACTGGCACTAAATAACAGTCAACAGACTTTGGGGGGGGGGGTGCTTAGGTCTCTTTCAGGGGTGCAGGGTCCATAGATTGATGATGCATTTGACCTTGCCCTCAAGCTCCACCTGTTCATCTCCTATGCACACTTACACTAAAAAGCAACAAGAGTTACTTTTATATGGGTACAATCTGAATTTCACATATTGTTGAACTTTAGGTCCAATCAGGCCCAACTACAATGGTCGATAGTAAGTGATGCTCAGAGTTATAGTTTAACACCAGGTGAAAGACTCACTGTGATGACTTGGAAATAAGTCCCATTCTACTCAATGCAATTCATTCCAAGTTATTTATACATACAATTATAGCTTACAAGAACGTGCTATTTAAAGAGATAGTGTAGAATTTATAATTAGATTGTTGGATTCATAATGGTAAGCTATGAGCTTAAATATCAGCTTAATTATGAAGTTCAGCCCACTGAATAATTTACTGTACAGCAAAATACAAATACATCAAAGTATCATCTTAATCATCTGACATTACTATTGTCACCATATTAATCTCATTCGCAGAGCAGACAGCAATGAGGAAATAACTGCCAGAATAATCTAAAATCAGAGAATGTGTTTATTACAATCCATTAGAATTCACAAGCTTTTTGAACTTTTAGAATTTTTTGTATTTGGCAAATTTAAAGAGCAAGGCTTAGGAGTTCTTGAAAAAATTCTACCCTACTGTGTGGGTCAGGCCTACATTAGGAGAACTGTAAAACCATCCTTACACAATCTGACATCTAAATCCAAAAAGATTTATTTATGGCTAATGTGATATGTAGGATGATAGCCAGTAAATTGGTCCAGAAACCAACCATCTGATTTCTATTCAAAAGTTCCAAAGAATGAAAAATGGAGAATGAGAATAGGATCCAATCAAGAGTTAATATGCTAGAGCAGGGGGAACCTTTGGCGGGCCCAACAAAGCACGGCGGGCGCGATTGCCTCCCCTTCTTCTTTCCTTCCTTCCCGAGGCCCCTGGCGGGGCACCGCGGCGCGCAGCCCGCCCGGCCGGAAGGAGGAAGGCCGGCACGCGCGCACCGGGGCCAGGCCACCCCTGGTTTGCCCCCTCCCAAACGGGACCAAGCCGCCAAGCCAAGACCCTGGCGGGCGGGCGACCGTTGCGCCGGCCGCTGGGCCAGCGCCGGCTCGGGCAGGCCCGTGAGAAAGGGCGAGGGGAGTGCTCGGGTGCTGGGCAGGCTTGGCCCCCGAGAAAGCCCGCCCCGCGGGTGGAACCTCTGTTGGGGAAGCGCTCCAGCCGCAAACTTTGCCTTTGCAGAGCCCCCCAGAAACAACTCCAGCAACGTTCCTTTTACTCCAAGGCGCGTGCCTGGGGGGGAGCCCGAGCCTCCTAAGCCTGGGAAGTTGCTCGGGTGCTGGGAGCAGGCATTTAAAGTGCCGCCCGAGCAGGACCGTCGAGCCGGGAACGGGGCACCAAGGCAGGGCAAGGCTCCACCAGCAGCAGCCTAGCTTTAGGTGGCTCCAAGCAGCCCGCCCGCCCGCCGGGTGGAACCCTTCCCGCTCCTCGGCGGGAAGACGCTCCAGCCTGCAAGCTTTGCCTTTGCAAAGTTTAAGCCTGGAAGCCCCAGAAAAAAAGGGGATCGGGCGGGACTCACCTTCGGAGAGGTCGCACTCGAAGGTGATTTCGAACTCCCAGCCGAGGCCTTTGCAAATTTCTTTTCTTTCCTACCCCTAGATCGCTCCGCACTGTTTTGCAGCTTTGGGGGCACGCGGCACAGGGCAATACGCCACGCCCAGCGATTTTTTTCAGGGGCAGGCCGGATTGGACAGACCAATGGCAGCGATTGTTTTTCAGGGCGGGCCGCATTGGACAGACCAACGGGCCGGATGTGGCCCGCGGGCCGTAGTTTGCCCACCCCGGTGCTAGAGGATGGGTGTTAAACTCGTCACGTCACATAGCCGTCATGTGACGTATTGCGACTTTTTTTTCCCCTTCACGGAGTTTGGCTGGGCATGGCCTGTGGTGCATCCAGCCCATGGGTCGCAAGCTTGACACCCCTGTGCTAGAGAATTTAAGGCACAAAATAGTCAGCCACACAAGTTCACAAACAGTATTTACAAGCTACTTCCAAAGAGATTTCTAGTAAAGATTCTATTAACACCTCCTTTACTCAACTTTTACTCATTAAGCCTGATCTGTTTGCAAGTTCATCTAAATATTCTGTAGATTTTTTTCATGCCCAAGGTTGTCTTCATACATATAAGAACTCAGATGTGTCTCCATCATCTCATATGGCAACTGTACATCTTCCTTTGGGTTAGATACCATCAGTGGATGAATCCAGGTCAGTCTTGACCAAAACAACTTGAATTAATAAAAACTGATTCTGGCTCAAATCCTGTGATAGTTTGGTATAACAGCCTTACTTCTATTATAGTTCATTGCACAGTCAGCCAGATGTTCCAATTGGATTTGGCATTTTTATCCAGCTAGAGTCCTCCCAAGGGCCTGGAATAGTCTGATGTGGATGTCTGATGGTGTTATATGTATCGTCCACAGGTTGTAAGCTGTTTTAAGTAAAGGTGCCTTTTGCAATTGACTGGTGTTGATTTTGTCAATTTCGATGGTGTTCAGGTGCTGCTCCGGGTGTTCTGAGATTGCATCCAAGGCACCTATTAATACTGGTATTACCTTTGCTTTCCTGTGCCACAGTCATTCTATTTCTATTTTGCAGATCTTTGCCTCTTGCTATTTTCTATTATTGTGGTGGTTATTGTTATTTTATATTCTGAAGAACTGAGAAGATACCACAAGACTATCATGCTGATGCTATTTTGCTTCGTCCCAATAAAGATATATTACCCAACTGTGGAATCTACATTTTTCTCATAGCCCAACATGGCTAGAATTCCTTCTTTTGTCTGAGAATAAAGAGGTTTTATTTTAAATGTTTGCTTAGGGTGCTTGATTGTGTTCCAGTTCTATATTGGTTCAAATATTTCTCAATGAAAAACCAAACTACTTGACTCTGCTTAAGAAAAATTGGATTTTTGTTCAAAGGAAAAGAATTGATCCAAACTCAACCTCCTCATTTTATGTGTATGGCGTCATTCCGGATTATGTTTTCTCTTCTATTGTTCCACCTTTGTTCAGACTTATTTTAGTTAGAATCTAAATGCTCAAGGCCCCTTGCTGTAAAATATGCTGTTCATTGCTACAAAAGAAATGCACACTAATAAAAATGCCTCTAGATTGTCCTTTGTCTAGCAACTGACTGGGCCTTTGATTGCCACAGACAGCATCAAACTGAAAGTTAGGAAATGTTTACCAGGAGAAGATATACTATTACAAAGGAAAATGGATTTCTTGCCTAGCCAGAATATTCTGCAGGGGAGGCAGTGAGACCTGTGGATACCCCTTGTCTCTTATGATTCAATTCTTCCGTACACATTCTAGGTCTGACTCTTTTTGGAACTGGGGCAATTTCTCTTGGTCAAGCCTTCCTTCCTGACAGATACATTGCCACCCTGGTGACTGAGACTGCATGCAAATGAAGTGTAAATCACGACATACATACACCCTCCCTTCAAATTATACCAATATTGTATTGCCTTTTGAATACCGTAATCGTGGCTTTTTTCCAATGTACAGTTCTCCGGCCGACCAGCCATTTCTACCTGCCTGCTTGAGCAATCAAAGATCTTATGCTCCTCTCGAGAGATTATAAGGAAAGGTGGGGAGGAGGGAGGTGAGCGTGCAGAGAATGGGAAGCATCAACAAAGCTTTGCCTTTTGCAAGCCACATCTGTAACAGGACTGAAAGAGAGGAGGGCTGCTCTCCTGTATGGAATCCCCCGAACCCTTTGGGACTTTATGAATGGAATAAAGTAAGGCTACATGGTAGGTAGCCTTTGGCAAAATATATGCCAGTGTGTAGATGTATATAATAATTAATAACGGTTGATTGCAAGTATTCAGAAAGACAAACAGAATGCAATTAGACCAGTGTAGCTAAAAGCTTCTTACTCCATCATACCTTTTCACATACATGCATGCTCACTAGACAAATACGTAGAATTGCGCAGAGACAAATACATAAATTCATTCAGGCTTGCACGTTCACATGCAAAATGAGTCAGCTGACCCATCAAATTCCTCACTGCTGCCTGCTCAGCACACTTCCCTGGTTTGGGTGTGCAAGGCTCTTTAAGTTCCCTGACAAAGGGCTTTTTCACCAATAGCACTAAAAGTGCGCTTTGATATATCCAAATATGAAATACATAAATTAGACTACACAGGTCAAAATGCATGTTGGGTTTCAAAATAATTTTCTTTCATTTACTCTTTCTGTCTTTTCTACGTCAAGACAGCACAATCAGGGTCAGGCATTAAATCATGTTTCAGAGTCACTTTGATTTAGCAGCTTGAATGATTACAGTCCCATTCAGGCTTTCATTGAAGAACTCAAGGGACCCTCCACAGTGCTCCTTCTTCTTACTTTTCTGAACAATGAACTAGTAAGGTAGACAGACAGATAGAAATAGAGAATATGGCTGGCTTGAAATTATCCACTGAGTTTGTACGACTAGTCTTTCTGGTGCCATTTCAACTCCTTAACCACCTGCTCACATAGACACTGAATCAAGATTCAAATCCCTATTCCCCTTTACTACTTCAGAGCCTACCTTCTCTTGTAGGTTTGGAGATGTTTTAAATTCCTTAGATGTTCTACAGTTCTAAAAAATAAATCGTGGTACTTTGAAAGCATGTCACAGCTAAATTCTAATTTGCAAAATCCAGTTAATATGGGGCTTCCCCTCTGCAATTTTTTTCATAGTTCAGTGAGGTTTCTGCAAAAACGAATATACAATTAAAGAGTTGGAAGAATTTTAGGAATTATTTGTTATTCATTCTAAGGTTACAAATTAATCAAAAACAATACTTCAGTTTATAGACTATGAAGCTGAGAACTGTGCTATGAAACAAACATACATCACACCTTTAGTAAAACGGAAATAAAGGCAGCTCTACCTATTTTTTTTTTTTAAAAAAACCACGCTGAAAAGGCCTGGTTGTTGTAGAACCACAATACAGTACCTGAACCAGGATCTTTTCTTTAAGTATCCCAATTTTCCACCACTATTACTCTTTCTTACAAGAAGGATTTCAACCCGGCCCAGATACTGTATGCAAATCTTAGCAGACTTCCTTTTTTGGCCCACCATGAAAGAAGTTTCTCCCTGGGCTTTGTGGAACTAGGTGCAAGACAAGTAGGGGTGCAGACCCTTAGTAAGAACCTTTTGCTCCTAAACGGGTTTACAACAAGCCCGTGTTTTGGAGTAGCCAAGCGCTGACTCACAGTACAAACATGGTTGCTGGCAGGAGCCCTGACTGCAAATGCTTTGTGGTCAGAAGGGCTTTTAACTCTCTTTAATTCACTATGTATTGACTTAGCTGTTCTGCTAAAGACACCAGCAACTGAAACTTTGCACAGGGCTGATTCCCTATCGCCAAGTCTCGGGGAGGCGGGGGTGGTTGGGTGAGCAAACTCTTCGTAGCATCAGGAGCCCCGCCAGCCCTTATGAAACCACCCCCACTTCCCAAGATCATCAGAGCCTTCACATTTCAGCATCCCAAAAGAGTGTGTGTGTGTGAACCTCGTCACCTTTCTTTTCAAGCCTCGCGACATGAATGACAATAAAGGGGGAGTAGAGGCTACGCAATATACATATTACCAGTAACACCTTCAGATCGATTTTTTTTAAAAAAAAAACTGACCCCGGTATAATCATCTCTCTCTCTCTCTCTCTCTCTCTCTCCCCCCGCCGCTTTTAATCCTCCTTTTACTTCAACCCACGTCATAAATATGCGATGGGTTGGTTGCAGGTCTGTTTTCTCCGCATCACCGCTATCGCTGCTGCGGATTTGCGAATGCCCGCAAGAGCGTCCCTTACTCGATCCTGCAGCAATTGTGCATTTAAACGCGCACACACAAACTCCGCCACCAAAGGACCTGCCCCCGCCCGAACAAACTTCCCTCTTACAAGGGAGAAACAACAACAACAACAACGGCGGCGGACCAAATTCACACGCACCGCCGCTGATTAAACAAAAACGGTTCTGCAGCCACATTTCATCCCCGTTTCCGTCTGCGGCACGCAGGAGGCGGCGTTTTGGGTCCTGATGTGGAAGGCGTTGCAGTACATGAAGGGGAAATCCTTGTCAGGTTCCCACAGGGTTTCAGACCCCGCAAAATACCTTTGGTCCTGCAGTGCTGTGCGGGGATGATGAAGCCCCCGCTCTACTCTTCTCTTCCCAGTTCCCATGCGAGGCAACCCCTTATAATACGTTGGGAACACTTACCCGCCTGGCACTTCCTCCGCAGCCCAAGATCAAAGCCCTTGCAGCGCTCCGACTAGTTGCAAAATTGCTGCACATTCGCCAGGATGATTAAACCACAATTACGAGAGGATCTGGTGGGAACAGCTTGGAAAGGCTTGGGCAAGCGCTGAGAAGTCAAGTTCTTAGCCTTTTGCAAACACAAACACGCAGCCACACCGAACTGCGGTCATCATGCCAGCCGAGGAAACTAGGGAGCAGGCATATTCCCGCACCGGGGACGCGGGCGGGCGGGCGGGCACGCGCGCGCTGTGTATGTGGGGAGGGTGGAGTGCGGGGGGGGGGGCAAATAGCACAGATAAGCATTAAACAGGGCTGAAGGATCCAGGAAGACAGAAGGTTGCACTTTAGAACTAAAAATGAACTGAGGATTAGGTCATGCCTTGAAAAAAAAGCACCTGACGTCATCCTCAGCCAATCAGAGAGGGAGGCTCAGGGGCAGGATGACGTCAGCCTCTGATCCTGGGCTTTGGGTGCAGATTAAAAAGAGACAGGCAGGCAGAATTGCAATTTAAAAGGGGCTAGATTTTTCTTTTTGTGCTTCATTCCCTTTCAGATTTTCTTTCTTTTTTTTGCAAGCTCTTAAAAAGGAAATGGCCCGGTGTTCGGGTGGAGGAAACCGTTGCAGAGGGATTGTGGCAACATAACACAAAACCTCTCGTTCTAAATCTACATGTCATTTATTGTTGCCTTCAGAAGTTGTGGGTGCTCCATCACTGGAGGCTTTTAAGAAGAGATCGTTGGCACATAGATAATCCTGCTGCTGGAAAGAAAAGCTGGAACTTTCTCCCTCTCTTCTTCCCATAGTGCTAAAAGCAAAGGGAAGGTGGATTGATTAGTTGCAAAATGAATTAAGACTTTTTTTTTTTCCAACTCTGAATTACAGTGATGGATTGAGTAACCGCCAATAGGAATAATTAACCCTGGCCCTCAAATTTCAGCTATGCCTTTGATCTGGAAAATACCCACCAAATAGTGGCATACATGGCCACTTCTTAGGAGAATAGGCTAGAAATAGGCTAGTGGTATTATACTGCTACTACTGGTAGTTGTATTGCATAATTGTGTAACCCCGTTGTGCTGCTACTCCTGCAATAAACAATAATGCAGGGAATAGTCTCGCACAGTATTTGTTATTTTATTCAAGATTGGCTTGTATTGAGCAAACTACCTGTATTCAATCAGCACCCTCTTCCCATTTTAACTAGTATCCATTCTCTCCTTTGCCATTTCAGATGTTGCTCTTTCCTTTCCTTCCTGGGTGATACAAGTCAGAAATATATGCAGTCAGGAAAATTGTATCTGAGATTTGTACACTTAATCCTATAATACTCTTAATCCAAAAGGCAGATAAATAAAAGGGAATGAGTAGATGTAATCTCTCCCAAATTCCTGTCTTGTGTAGGCTACAGTTTAATATATGTCTTTCCCTTATTATTATAGATACATGGGCTTTTAATAGTAATTTCTGAGGAGAGATGTCTTAATATTATACCACATTCAATCGGCTCCTTACCTGTTCTGAAAAGACATGCCCAAGCTTTTCCGGTTCTCTCTCAGTCATCCATTTTTCCAATAAATGTATATTTTCAAGAAGATGTGCTAGCAATTATGTAGAATTGATACTTTTCAAATCTCACTATAGAAATGTAGGACAAATTATGTGATATATAGATTAGAGCTATCCTAGATTGAAGGGGCTGGATTGAAACTATTTTATTATATATGTTTATTAATCAAATGTATATCACCATCCATCTCACAAGAAATAACTCTGAGAGGCATCTCTCTCTCTCCCCCCTCTATCTATCTATCTATCTATCTATCTATCTATCTATCTATCTATCTATCTATCTATCTCTATCTATCCATCCATCCATCCATCCATCCATCCATCCATCCATCCATCCATCCATCCATCCATCCATCCAGAGGTGGTATTCAGCAGGTTCTGACCAGTTCTGGAGAACCGGTAGCAGAAATTTTGAGTAGTTCAGAGAACTGGCAAATATCACCTCTGACTGGCCCCGCCCCCATCTATTCTCTGCCTCCCGAGTGGCTATTGATTGGCTGGGTCTTCTTTTGTTGCCATGCTCAGGAGAACGGAGCTGGAAAGCAGGTTAGTGGGATGGGGAGGGAATGGGGATTTTGCAATAACCTTCCCCCAGGAGTGGGGAAGGAATGGAAATTTTACAGTATTCTTCTCCTGCCATGCCCACCAAACCACACCCACCAAGCAACACCCACAGAACCGGTAGTAAAAAATTTTTGAAGCCCACCACTCTATCTATCTATCTATCTATCTATCTATCTATCTATCTATCTATCTATCTATCTATCTATCTATCTATCTATTTATACACACATACAGGACTTTAAAAAAAATTAAAAAGCAACATTAGGATAAAGATTAATTAAAACTAACAAGTATGCAGAACCCCATACTGAGAGACAAAGAATGCCTCCAGCCTCAAGCGTGGAGCCATCTAAACAAGCCTCAGGTTCCCTGAGTTGACCAGGACTGATGACATAAACAAATCTTTAGGACTTCCGAAATAACGAAAGCAATGGAGCTGATCTAATGTCAGGAGGGAGAATGCCTCATAAGGTGGTGCCACGACAGAGAAGATCCGCCGCCAGGAACCCAACAAATGGAGTCCCTGACAGATGGTATCCTCAACATGCCCTCTCTGTCGGATCTAATAAACTGGCTTATATAATCCTGATTGCTGGGATCAGAAAATAAATTAAATCATCTAAATTTAGGCTGTCAGTAGATGAGGAAAAGAAAGACGCTGTCATTTTACAAGGTGACAATACGCAAAGGTTTGAATGACTGCTGTTGGGAAAATAGACCTAAATAAATAAATGAATACAAGACACTCAAAAAGCCAGGCAATATTTGATTTCAAGGCTGTGTTTGCCAGATTGAGAGATAAGGACAAACAGGGGTGTGTTTTCTCCTTTTGCCTGACATTTAATAATCCTACTTAGGTAGTGTTAGGAATGTGAGTCACCTAACAGCTATTTGGGATGGAAATATATAAAACAGGATAGACATTTTAATACTGTCTCTTTAAGAGAATCCTAAAAGTGTAATTGGGTGTGGTTTCTCAAACAGCCATAAGATGGAGCCAGAAACCTGGGTTGTCTTAGTCTTAGTCTCAGAAGAAGTCTCAGTGAGTCTTTTTTTTTTCCTTCTGTTGGAGAGTTTTGCCGTTCCTTCTAATTGACTGATATTCCTGGATTTGATGTAAGTCTGTTACTGAACTGTTTTTGATACTGGACTTTGTTATTGGATTATCCCTGGACTAAAAACTGACTGATCTTACCTGTGAATGACTTTGGACTGTATTTTGAACTTTGCTTAAAAGTTTCTGGAAGTAAAAACCTACATTTACTGTACAGAGTATCTGTGTGCTGTGTGTGTATTATTCAAACACTTCTCTCAAATACGTCTCCCTGTATGTGCTCATTCTCCTAACGGGGAATTACCTCAACAGGTAGGACTTGGGATATTGTATACAGGTAGTCCTTGACTTATGACCACAATTGAGCCCAAAATTTCAGTGGCTAAGCAATGGAGTTGTTGAGTGAGTGTCCCCCCCATTTTACAACCCTTTTGCTATAATTGTTAAGTGAATCATTGTAGTTATTAATCATACATACATCAATAAGCGAATCTGGCTTCCACCATTGACTGTCAGAACTGACTGGGAAAGTTACAAATGGTGATCACATGACCCCGGGACAATTCAACTGTCATAAATACATCCCAGTTGCCAAATACTTGAATTTTGATCACATGATCATAGTGATCCTGCAACGGTTGTAAGTATGAATATAGCTCACAGTCATTTTTTTTCAGTTCCGTTGTAACTTTGAATGGCCACTAAATGAATGGTTGTAAGTCAAGGACTACCTGTATATGAATTTTAGCTTGACAGATCTTACTAAAAGACCAGGCCTGACTTTAAGCCCTGGAATTTAACTAGACTATTGCATTAAAAGTTGGAGGAGGGAAGTTTGCTAGCTTATTCTTATATCATCTAAGCAGGGGTGTCCAACCTTGGCAACTTTAAGACTTGTGGACTTCAACTCCCAGAATTCCTCAGCCAGCAAAGCTGGCTGAGGAATTCTGGGAGTTGAAGTCCACAAGTCTTAAAGTTGCCAAGGTTGGACACCCCGATCTAAAGCAAGGCTTCTCGAACTGATGATTGAAATTCCCAGAGGTATGTGTGAGAATCATAAGCAGTATATTTAAATATTTAAAAGTCCCAATCAAGTTTTTTGGGGCAAAGTGGGAGCTTGCTCTGGGATTTTGCTCCTCGCTTTGTTTGCACAAGCCCACAGTAGACAGTTGCTGTACAGATATATTTATTTGTTTGTTTGTCAAACATGTACAATATAACAAGTATAAGTATGAACATAAGAACAAAGGCAGTAAATACAGATAAATGGGGACAGTAAGACAGGGATGGTAGGGACGCTAATGCGCTTATGCACACCCCCTTCAAGGACCTCTTAAGAATGGGGTGAAGTCCACAGTAGGCTGTGAGGGGTTGAGGCTGTAACAATAGAGTCGGGTAGAGCATTCCAGGCATTGGCCACTCTTGCTGAAGTTGTATTTTCTGCAATCGAGTTTGGAGCGGTTTACCTTGAGTATGTATCGGTTGTTTGCCCATATATTATTGTGATTTAACAGATTTAACAGATAATCAGAGTTGGAAGGGACCTTGTAGGTCATCTAGTCCAACCCTCCCCCAAGCAGGAGACCCTACACCATTTCTGACCAATGGCAGTCCAATCTCTTCTTGAAGGTCTCAAGTGATGATGCTCCCACAACTTCCGAGGGCAAGTTGTTCCATTGGTTGATTGTTCTCACTGTCAGAAAGTTTCTCCTTATTTCCAGGTTAAATCTCTCCTTGTTCAGTTTCCATCCATTATTCCTTGTCTGGCCTACAGGTGCTTTAGAAAATAGCTTGACCCCTTCCTCCCTGTGGCAGCTCCTCAAATACTGGAAGACCGTTATCATGTCTCCCCTGGTCCTTCTCTTCACCAGACTAGCCAAGCCCAGTTCCTGCAACTGTTCGTTGTATGTTTTAGCCTCCAGTCCTCTAATCATCCTGGTTGCTCTTCTCTGTACTTTTTCTAGAGTCTCAACATCTTTTTTATAATGGGGTGAACAAAACTGGATGCAGTACCCTAGGTGTGGTCTTACTAAGGCTTTATAGAGTGGTATTAGTACTTCCCTTGATCTTGATTGTATCCCTCTGTTAATACAATTTAGGATTGCAGTAGCTTTTTTGACAGCTGCTGAATCATATTTAGTTGGTTGTCCACTAAGACTCCAAGATCCCTCTCACAGTTACTGCTATTGAGCCTAGTTTCACCCAATCTATATGTGTACTTTTGTTTTTTCTTGCCTAAGTGTATGACTACTTTTCTCTACATTGAATTTCATTTTGTTAGATATGGCCCAGTATTCTAGTCTGTCAAGATCCATCTGGATCTTGAGCCTATCTTCTTGTGTGTTAACTATTCCTGCCAGCTTAGTATCATCTGCAAATTTGGTAAGTTCCCCTTCTATTCCCTCATCTAAGTCATTAATGAAGATATTGAAGAGTACTGGGCCTAAGACGGAACCTTGTGGCACCCCACTGCTTACTTCCCTCCATGTAGACTTAGACCCATTAAGGACTACTCATTGAGTACGGTTTGTCAGCCAGTTGCGAGTCCATCTAGTGGTGGTGCCATCTATTCTACTTTTTTCTAGCTTTCTAAGAAGTAGGTTGTGGTCTACTTTGTTGAATGCCTTGCTGAAATCTAAATATATTATGTCCACAGTATTTTGCTGGTCTACTAATTTAGTCACTGTGTTGAAGAATGAAATAAGACTGGTTTGGCATGATCTGTTTTTAACAAACCCGTGCTGACTGCTAGTTATTACGCTACTTGTTTCTAGATGTTGGCAGATCTGTTTTTTTATTATCTTTTCCAGTATCTTCCCAGGTATTGATGTTAGGCTGATTGGTCTATAGTTTCCTGGGTCTGTTTTTTTTTCCCCTTTTTTGAAGATGGGAACCACATCAGCTCTTTTCCAGTCCTCTGGTAGTTCCCTGGTGCTCCAGGATTTTTGAAAGATATGGTGCAGTGGTTCTGAGATGATCTCTGCCAGCTCCTTTAAAACTCTGGGATGTAATCCATCAGGCCCCGGTGATTTGTTTTCATCAAGATCAGACAGGTATTCTTTTACTATGTTTTTGCTTATTTTAACTTTTATTTGTGGTCTGTCTTTTACAGTTACGTTTTTGGTGGGTTGAGCTATAGTTTCTTTTTGCGTGAAGACAGATGCAAAGAATGAGTTAAGCAGTTCTGCTTTCTCTCTGTTGCCTGTTACTTCCTTGCCATCTTCTCTCTTTAGTGGACTGACTGTTTCCTTGATTTTTTTTCTTGTTATTTATATGTTGGAATAAACTTTTTTTATTATCTTTGACTTTTGTTGCAAGTCTTTGTTCGTTCTGAGCCTTTGCTATCCTGACTTCGTCTTTGCAGATTCTGGCTATCTGCTGATATTCTGCCTTAGTTGTATGTCCTTCTTTCCATTTTTTGTATTTGTCCTTTTTTTTCTTTCAATTTGCCAGAGAGATCTTTATGTAGCCATGCTGGTTTCTTCTTGGATTTCTTGTTTTTCTTTCTCGGTGGTATTGTGCTGGTCTGGGCTTCTATGATCATACTTTTTAGAGTTTCCCAAGATTCTTGAGTTGTTTTTCACCTTTAGGGTTTTCATCCATGGAATCTTTCCCAAGTTTTCTCTGAGTTTATTGAAATCAGCTCTTTTAAAGTCTAAGACTCTGGTGTCATTATGTTCTGTTGCTTGTGTTTGTGTTATGTTGAATTCTAGTATGACATGGTCACTCTCACCCAAGGTTCCTGCAGTTTCAACTCCCTCTATCACTTCTTCTCTGTTTGTAAGAATTAAGTCCAGTATTGCTGTCCCTCTAGTTTCACCCTCTACCTTTTAGACAACAAAGTTGTCAGCTAGGTTGGTTAGGAACGTATTTGATTTCTCACTTGGTGCAGAATTAGTTTTCCAATTGATATCAGGATAATTGAAGTCTCCCATTAGTATTGTTGTGTGTTTCCTGCATATGTTCGTTAGTTGGCTGGCAAAAAGGACATCTATTTTTTCTGCTTGATTGGGTGGCCTATAATATACGCCTATGGCCATGTCATTCTTTTTTTCTTTTATATTGACCCATATGCATTCTAGGAGGTTTTCATCTTTGGTTTCATGCATTTCTGTAGCAATATAGTAGTCTTTTACATACAGTGCAACTCCACCTCCTCTTTTATGGGGTCTGGTTTTTTTTGAATAGTTTGTATCCTTCTACCAGTATATTCCAGTCATGGGTTTCATCCCACCAAGTTTCTGTTGTTCCAACTATATCATATTTACCTTCATGTATTCGTAGTTCGAGTTCACCCTGTTTGTTCCCCAGACTTTGTTCATTTGAGGCTGAAGAAGTCATTGACAGGTAAGATGTTGTAACAGACCCTTTTGTGTACTATGCTTAGATTGGATCGCAGGCAATGCGGTTCCAGTTTGTCCAGGCCCAGATTGTTCGAGCCTGGAGGCATAGGGAATTCTATTGTGAGTGGAACAGTGGAGTACTTTTCTCGAGAAAATATACAGATATACATACACAGATGAACCTTTATATATACAGATGAGCATTTAATTATTGCAAGTGCTATATTAATTTGTTGTTTGGTCATAACCCCAATGAAATCATTAATTTTACTCTGTGTAGAGTCACTTAATCATTTGGGGGACTGTGGTCCCAACAAAGCTTGAGAATCACTGCCATAAATATTTGGGAATTGGACAGCTCTAAACTGTTTAGCGTTAAGATTACCCCTGTCAGTTTATACCCAGGCTTACCTACACTAGATAAAGAGCTTTCTTAAAGGAATGCAGTAGGGAAGAAAATGGAAGGATGGAGAAGTGTTCTCAACAATAAAACAAACATTAGGAAGCTTGATATTATAGGGACCACCCAGCAAGAGTCACTGAAGGGCTTATTCCTACAATCAAGGGAATAGGAACTGAATAATATTTTCAAGCTTTCATTAAATGAATGGAGTAGGGATGGCCAAGTAGCATTTTTCTCCAATCCTGTGATTTGCACATAGGCAGAAAAACACTGACATCATTTTGGGGAGTTGGGAGATGTGATTGGAAAGGCACTGAATAAAAAATGGGGTTTCAGTACCAGCTTTTAACGATCTTGGCATGGAAAAAGGGGCTTTTCACTGACAACTATGTAAGTGGTTTCGGTTATCTTAAATGAAAGCTTTTTTTTTTGGCCAAACATACATGAAACTAAAAGCAGCAACAAAGGACTTTCCCACATCCATATTTAAATCATTGTAGAGTTTATCCCCAGCCATAGTTGTTATTAATAAGAAAAGGAGGAAGCATCTGTTTTTCAAACAGAAGCTACCAAATCCTATCATTAGGTTTTCTTCTTAACTTTCCCCAGTGAATGTGGCTGGGTTGGGGCCTGCAGAAACAGAAGTCTAAAATGTTGGCTTGCATCTTCAGTCTTCAGATCCAAAGCGCTGTTTCTGCCCAATTTCTCCTAAGATTCCCTCTTTAACAATATAAAGCCCCCAAGGTACAACACAACATCAACAGTCTCTATCCAAATTGCCAAACATGTGGTTTTTTGGGGGGGGGGGGGGAGAGAAACACTTCAATTTTGTCATGCTGCCAGGTTTTCAGAGAAATAAGACTTTTTTGCTCAAAAAAAAAAAAAAAGCAAAATGTAGCTGATTGATTTCAGGTTTCTAAACATTACTTTTATTGCATAATAATTTTGCTTTATTCAACATTTTACACAGGATCTATTCTAAACAGCAGACTTTTGTGATCCTACCTATTTTTCTTTTTCCATTTATTTTCGGAGAAAATCCATTAGGAAGGGGAAAAAAATGGAGCTACTCCACACAGTACTTTTTGATAATTTATTCTTTCAGTTATTTGTCTGGAAACACACAGGAATTCCATTCAAGGACATAATGGAACATTGTCTAAACCTAATGGAGTATTTCTCAGATATCTGTATTTTTAAGGGACAACATAGTGGTTGTTAATTTAAACAGCTAGATGTACTAAGATAGACTTACAGATGTTGAGGGAGGGAAGTAGTGATATCATATGCTTTCTGACATCACCCAAGTAATGGAAATTATGCACTAGATCACATTTGCTTCATAATGCACATAACATCATTTTGGTTTCTTGTAGGCATATAAGGTTATATAGGGTAATTATATATATATATATATTTCCAGAAGCTGTTTTGAGGTATAAAAAGAATGTTCTGAAAAATACAATCTTGTAATTTAGTCTTGATTTGGTATATACAGTGATACCTTGGTACTCAACTGCTTTGAAACTCATAGGATTTGGTACTCATTGCCTTTTGACATGAAAATTCTGTTCCAGTGCTCATCGTTTGTTTGGTACACAATGCACAAGCTAGAACATGTTGCTGTCTGCTGCTTTATTACTCACTACATTATTCCATATGGGGAAAAATTGTTTGGTACTCGTTGCTTTTGGTATTTATCAGGCCTCCTGGAACCAATTAGCAATTGATACTGACGTACCACTGCATACTGAAATCTGGATGGTTGGTCCTGAGTAAGACAATCCTATAGAGTATCTTTAAGATAGGAAGTTGATTCCCCCAATTAAAGATTTGGATATTTCATCCCATTGCTATGAAATACAAACCTGACCTACCATTTTTAAAATACCTATCATTTAATATCTATTTCATAGCAGGAAAATGTAATTTTAAATAGTTTATCTTTTTTAGCCTGCAAGATAAAGCAACAATAAACTGAATCTCCACGCAATAGCATTTACATACCCATATACTTCAGCATTTTGTTTGTGAAAATAACCAGCCCAGTGCCCAAAGGAATATTGTGAATACAGAGAAGAGACTGAATGCAATGAATGAAAAATAGACAGTGAAATATTCTGTGCAGTTCAGCTAATGCGTTTTTCTTTAAGACCAAAAATCCAGTAGATAACAACCTGAACAAGACCTCAGTTGTGGTTATCACATAAAGACGTGTAGCTGAAACATTCTGATTGTTAACACCTATTTCTCATTAAACAGGTAATATAAAAATAATTATACACATGGACTTTAAAAAAAAACTCTGATTGAGCAGATAGTAGAGACAAGCCTATGATGATGAGCTTACAGCAATTAGTCAACTAAGTTTTTCAAGGTAAAGAAGATTAATGCTGGATTATCCTGAACATATATGGAATCCAATTTTATATGATTGTTGATAAGTTCTAAAGTTTTAAACATATTAATAAATAGTTTCCCCATAAACTTAATTGGTACTTATGTAAAGTTGCCATGTTTACATGCACTGGGTTAGATCTTTCTGTTCTACCATCTCGTCCCTTTTTTATTTATTTTATTTATTTTATTTTTTCAAGTGATTATAAGATAACAGGTATAAGTATAAACATGGTTATGAATCCATGAAATGGATACATACAGAAAAATAAAAAGAAACAATAGAACAGGGATGGTAGGCATGTTGGTGCGCTTATGCACCCCCCTACAGACCTCTTAGGAAAGGGGTGAGGTCAGTAGTAGACAGTCTAAGGTTAAAGTTTTTGGGGTTTGGGGAAGAAACCACAGAGTCAGGTAGAGTATTCCAGACATTGACCACTCTGTTGCTGAAGTCATATTTCCTGCAATCAAGTTTGGTGCGGTTTACCTTGAGTTTGTATCTATTGTGTGCTCTTGTATTGTTATGGTTGAAGCTGAAGTATTCATTGACAGGTAGGACATTGCAATATATAATTTTATGTACTATACTTAGATTGGAGCGGCGTAGTTCTAGGTTTTCTAGGTCTAGAATTTCAAGTCTGGTGGCATAAGGTATTCTGTAACAAGTAGAGGAGTGGAGAACTCTTCTTGTGAAATATTTCTGGACTTTCTCAACTGTATGTAATATGTAATGTGGGTTCCTGACTGATGAGCTGTATTCAAGTATTGGTCTACCAAATGTTTTGTATGCTCTAGTTAGTAGTGTGATATTACCGGAAAAAAAGCTACGCAGGATTAGGTTAACAACTCTTAATGCCTTTTTGGCTGTGTAGTTACAGTGGGCTCTAGCACTTAGATCATTAGAGATGAGTACTCCAAGGTCCTTGACAGAGTTTGGATCATCAACAAGGTCTTGACTATTCAGCCTGTATTTTATTTTCTGATTTTTTTGCCAATATGTAAGACAGAGCATTTATTTGTTGAGATTTGAAATTGCCATTTGTTTGACCATTCTGATACATAGTCAAGGTCTTTTTGAAGGGTAGCAGTATTGTCTGTGGTATTGAATAGCTTTATATCATCAGCGAAAAGAATGCAGTTGCTCTTAATATGATCACAGAGGTCATTTATGTAGACTATGAAGAGAGTTGGTCCTAGAACATTGCCTTGGGGGATTCCACTGTTGACAGGTATAGAATTTGATAGGATGCTCCCAATTTTGACCATTTGTTGTCTGTTTGACAGGAATGCTTCTATCTAGTTATGCAGGTGTCCAGAGATACCATAAGTTTTTAGTTTTAGGAGTAGTTTGAATCAAAGGCTTTACAGAAGTCTATATAAATTGCGTCTATTGCTTTGCCCTGATTGAATTGTGTAGTCCCTTGTGCAGTGAACAATGTTTACATCCAGCAATATTTCCTTGCTGTGAGACACAACCTGAAATTTGGTTCTTTCCCCTCCAAAATACATACACAGATGACATGTGGTAGGGGAAAAAAATCAGTTTGGGCTTCAATATAGAGTGTGGATAATTTTTTTGCCACCAGCATTTTTCATAGTGAGCAAATGGAAAGAAGTGGCCGATGTTGCAAATGGAGTGATTGCATGGTTTAACATTCCAGTTAACTGGTTTAAATGGAATTTATTGCCACATAGATATATGTGAGATTGCATGGATAATGGTAGGGTGGAGTAGACAATCCTTTAATTTCAAGAGTGAATAATGTGTGCTTCAGTGTGAGAAAGAGCACGCATATAGCAAGCAGGGTTCTTCAAATGCCATTTTTACTGGAAATTTCCCAAGTTATCTGGAAAAAAAATTCTGAAAAGAAGGCAGTGGTGAACCACCTTAAAAAAAAATGGCATGACTGTAGTTCTCAAGCTCAGCTTGACTTGATAGTTTCTTTACCATTTTGGATCTGCCAGCTCCAGTGGGGACCAACCTAAGGTAAGGGAGTATGGGCGTTCTCTCATTTATTTTGCTATAGAAGTGAAAAAGCCTGCACTTAACATCTACTATGTGCTGCACTTAACATCTACTATGGCAGAGATAAAGAAACACAACTGCCAAAGGAAGAAACAAACTCTGCCTAAAAAGGCAAATAATCATGCAGATCTTAAAGGTAAAGGTTTCCCCTGTCCAATCATTTTTTACTCTGGGGAGTGATGCTCATCTGTTTCTCAGCTGAGGGACCCGGCATTGTCCAAAGACTCTTTCCATGGTCATGTGGCCAACATGGCTATACGCTGAAGTACATAGAATGCAGTTCCCTTCCCACCAAAGTGGTACCTATTTATCTACTTGCATTTGCATGCTTTCAAACTGCTAGGTTGGCAGGAGCTAGGGCATGTAACAGGAGCTCACCCCATCACATAGTGCTCAGGTCTCAAACCCAGGGCCAGCTCTCTACCTGACAAGCTCACTGTCTTTAACCATGGAGCCATCATGGAGCCAACCATGGAGCCATACATAAAGATATGATTCGTTGTGAATAAGCTCCACAAATGGGTATCACCTCTAAGAGGGGTAGAACTTAACCCTGTAGAACTTAAAACTGGGATGCATCTTACTCAGCCAAAGACTTCTTGGTTCAGCCAAAGACTTCTCCCCCAACCCCATCCAGACCCTTACAGCTTCCAAGCACTGGGAAAAGACCATTGTTGGCATCATGTAGTCAGCTCAGGGTGGAGATATATAACTGGATATCATCAACATACTGATGAGATTGCATCCCATGTTTGCCAATGATCTTCCCCAGCAGCTTGATGTAGATAGTAGCAGGGAGAGGCTGGAGCCCTGAAGTATCCCACAAACCAATGACCTCAGACTTAATTAACCTCTACTACTCCCTAACCATGGAATCATAGGGCTGGAAGGGACCTTGGAGGTCTTTTAGTCCTTGGAGTCGGGGAACCTTATACCCTCCAGGACCAATGGTTGTCCAGTCTATTCTTGAAAACCTCCAGTGATGGAGCACCCACAACTCAAGGAGGCAAGCTGAGTTCTATTGATTAATGGTTCCCACTGTCAGTCGGGGCACTATCTGGACCCATACAAAAGAGGAGAATCACCACAATATTGTGCCTCTCACTCCCAACCCTATGAGTCAACCAGAAAGCTACCATGATTGATGGTATTGAAAGCCACTGAGAGATCAAGAAGGGAAAGAATGGATGTACTACCTCCATCCTAGGCCCGCCAGAGGGCATCGACAAGCAGCATTAATGCTGTCTCAGTACTGTAATTGGGCCTGAATCCTCACAAGGAAAAAAAGCTCCACAAAAACCCACTTCTTCCAGGATCCTCCGGTGCTATGAGCTAAATGGCCTTCTCCACCACCTTCCCTAAAAGGCTGTATAAGCTGCACTGGTTTGTAAGAGGCTTCCAGGTACAGTTCAAAGTATTGTTTAATACCTATAAAAGGGCTGGGTTATTTGTAGGATGGTCTGTCTCCCATTAGAGCATGTGCACCAAGCGGATATGGCCTGGGGAACATACAGTCAAGGGTATAATTTCGGTGTTGTAAATACAAGATTTAGTGCTCTTAGCTTTTGAGAAAGTGAACCAGAGGAACCATGGGAGGAAGTAAGAAACAAAACAACGAAAAGCCCCTAAAATTTCAAAAAGAAAAAGATCTAAGTGGCTTTCAAAAGAAACTATTCAGATGGCCAGATATAAACAGAGAATGGAAGCCCCTGGGCAATAAAAATAGCATATGGCAACTGAACACAGGCTGTTAACGTTAAGTAAGAGAGGATAAGAAAGGATATCTCAGATCAGAATGTCAACTAGCTAAAATATAACGAGAAGGAAAAAGAACGTTCTTTTTTTTTTTTTAAGATCAAATAAATCGCAGGATTTTTTTCCAGGCAATTTAGAAATGCTGAAGTATAATCATGAAAGAAATATGAGGTTAAAAGAAGAAAAACCACACTGAAACCCTTTACAAACAGGACTCTAAATGACAGAAGCATTTGTGGAAAGAGAATATATTCAGGGACTAATTCCAGTAGAAAGTGAGGTCAATAGACCAGCTGTCAGACAGGAAAGCATCAGGTGCAGATGAAATACCCAGTGAACTATTTAAAACCTCAGGAAAAGAGACTCGGAGCTCTTTGATAATAAATAAGGAACAAGCGTGGGTGACTTTAGAAATTGAAAATATTGGTGTATCTATTTTTATTGAAAAATGGAGATGCAAGAGATTGCCCAAAACATTGAACAACTGCACTAATTCATCAGATCAGTAGAGTTGGAGTTACGAGTTAAAGGCTTAGAAAAAAGCCATTGATGGAGACAAAAATGCAAAATGAATGAGCAAGTTTTAGGAAAGGTGGAGGGACACAAGATCCAACAGCTACTGTAAAGTGGATAAGGGAAAGAGCAAGAAAAGGCATAGCCCATGACATTTGCAACAAGTCAAGAGGAGGTAAATGACAAAGTGGCTGTCCATTCCTTTTGTACCTTCATTGTGCTGTCAAACACACAAAATGGGTGGAACTTGCATGGCAAGGGTGCAATGCAGCTTTCAACGCTATTAGGAAAGGACTGGATGTATGGAATCTATAGACACACACACACACACACACACACACACACACACACACCGGATTTACCTTTGCTTCATTGATTATAACATGAGTTTTGACTGCATAGGTTAGAGTTTGGATGTATTAAGGCTGGTAAACGTATTTGAATAACTGGCTATAGTAGTCTTATGAGGAATCTTGACAATCAATGAAAAGTTACTGTAATTTGATTTGGAGAAACGGAACGGTTCAAAATAGAAAAGGAACTTAGACAAATATCTTCCTTTTTCTATTTAATGCAGTGTTTTTCAAACATGGCCATTTTAAGATGTGTGGACTTCAACTCTTAGAATTCCCCAGCCAGCATGATGGTTGAGGAATATTGGGAACTGAAGTCCATACATCTTAAAAGTTGCCATGTTTGTAAAAATACTGGGTTTAATGTATTTGGCACAAATATTACAAGTTTGGCAAGGAGATGACACCTGGAGGTCAAAGTACTAACAGTTTGAGATAGGCAGAGAAGACTATTTCATCAGCTAAATATAAATGGTGCAAATAAATGGAGTCTTTTGACTGCAATGTGAAAAAAGTTGCTTTGGGTCAGGCATGGATGCTAATGATGCTGGATCTTTTCCTGAACCCAGGAGATAATATCTCAGAAAGTATTCATATGTCTTAAAGTGATGCCTGTCAGAACGTGACAAGGTACCTCAGAATGGATATGGCACCTCCTTAAATCATACACCTACTTTCTGGGATTGCATGGTTGTGGTCCACCAACATAAAGAATGCCTGAAAAACATGACAGAGAAATAATGCTTTAATATATGTTGGAGTTGTGGTTAATTGAGGATGTCAAATAGATTGCCCAAATAAAAAGTTACATAGCAGACCACTAGTTGACTAACATAAACTACTTAGATCTTCTGGTTGTTGAAACCCTGTTCCATGCAAGCACAGCTTCTTGCTCCATATTCTTGATTGTAGAGCAAAAAATCCTTGTTTTTACAACTTTTATGCAACATATACATTCAATGCATGTGCATAGTGCCTAATTTATTCTTTTTTGTTGTTGTTACTTTGCTTTAAGCTTAAAAGTATAAAAAAGTAAAGAATAAAGATGCAAAAGGCAAAGTAAAAAATAAAACATAAGTAAAACATTGTGAAGGGAATTTTTGGTGACACACGTTCCCCTTCACTTCTTCTTTTTTCTCTCCCACCACTAATCACTCCTTAAGTATTTGTACTATACTTTACAGAGCATTGGAGGTTATTCCTCATATCTATTTAAGTCATTTAGCCCATCTATTGTTTTTAGTCTCTTAACTCTTTTCTTAGAAACCATATTCCAAATGCCTCAATCTGCCTCCCTGGAAGGACCCATTGCTGCTTAAATTTGGTTAAACTTATAACTGTAGATGGTCAATTTTGCCATTGCTACTTATTTAGCCATTTTAATCCCCTAATCTTCTATCAACAGCAGAATTCCTTTTTCAATATTATGCCAGGTTTGTTTTTGCTGTTGTAGCCTGTAAACATATATTTTCAAAAGTTTGACACTTTTCGTTTGAGCTTTCTGGAATTATTCCCAAAGTATTTGTGTTTCAATTCAAATTCAGCTTCATCTCACAAGCTATTTTGAAACACAGCTGGTAAAACTGCTTGCAGACTGTTGCTGTTACTGGAGGATCTTAAGGGATGATTCTGAGATTTTCCCTAACACAGGAGAGTCAGATAAATAAAAGGAAGCCTGTTCCTTCTGTTGTTGAGTTGGAAAAACAACAATCCAGAGAGTGCTGGCCATGTCTTCACCGGAGTCATGCTGGCTTCTAGTAATCACCCCGTTCATTTCTAGGTGCTTACAAATCCGCCGTTTGATGATCTTTTCCAGGTTTTTCCAGATATTGATGTCAAACTGAACAACATCAATTGTTCACTCACCTGTGTCTTGCATTAGAGTGAATTCTAATATATCATCTTTGCTCTCCCCCAAAGTCCCTATAAATTCCACTCCCTCAATCATTTTATCCCTATTAGTTAGAAATAAGTCCAGTAGAACATAGAACATAGAATAATAGAGTTGGAAAGGACCTTGGAGATCTTCTAGTCCAATCCTCTGCTTGAATTGGAGACCCTATACCATTTCAGATAAATGATTGTTCAGACTCTTTTTGAAAGCCTCCACTGATGGAGCACCCACAACTTCTGAAGGCAAGCCATTCTACTGGTTAATTGTTCTCACTGTCAGGAAATTTCTCCTTAGGTTGCATCTCTCCTTGGTTAGTTTTCATCCATTGTTCCTCCTCTTTCCTTTTGGTGCTTTGGAAAATAGTTTGAACTCCTCATCTTTGTAGGAGCCCTTCAAACATTGGAACACTGCTACCATGTCACCTTTAGTCCTTCTTTTCATTAGACTAGATGTACTCAGTTCCTGTAACCATTCTTCGTATGTTTTGGCCTCCAGTCCTCTAATCATCTTTGTTGCTTTTCTCTGCACACTTTCCAGAATCTCAACATCTTTTTTATATTGTGGTATAGGCTGATCCTTTAGTTCCTGCCTCCATTTTTTGGATGATAAAGTTGTCAGTTAGCCACCTCAGAAACCTGTTCAATCTCCTACTCACAGTTTGTTTATCAGTTGACGTTAGGGTAATTAAAGCCCCCTATTATTACATTACTAAGAAAACAGGCACTGCACGGTTCCCAGCACTTGAATCCTACCTGGGACATCAAAGGAGGTATTTCCCTTCCTGCCACTCTTCATTTTTGTGCTATTGTGTGGAAGAACCAGGCCAGGGGTGGGATTCTACCAGTTCGCACCTATTCACTAGAACCAGTTGTTAACATTCTAAGCAGTTTGGAGAACCGATTGTTAGAAGAAATTATTGGCCTAATCCTGTAAGGAAGGCAGGAAGGAAACATTCTGGTGTTGCTTACAGAAACTGCCTCTCCGTTAACCCTGATTACATTCTTGACAGGACTAGACTTCCTGTCTCAGGAACTTCTCTGGAGTTTTTTTCACCTCCTTTGCTGGTACTTTGGAGTGACCATTTAAAGTTACAATGGCACTGAAAAAAGTGACTTATGACCATTTTTCACACTTATGACTGTTGCAGCATCCCCACAGTCATGAGAGGCCAGGTGAGGAGATGTGTACCGCGATGTGAGTGATAGTGAGCTGGCCACAGCCAGCCAATAACATGACCACCAAGCCATTTCCACCCAGTCACATGACCACTAAGTCACGCTCACAGAACCAGTTGTTAAAAAATTTTAATCTCACCCCTGAGTCAGGCTCTTAAAAAGAGCTGGAGATTGTTATACCTGTTGGAAACTGGGAATCTGTTCTTCTCTTGGTGCAACAAAAAAACTGCAAGATTCCAATAACAGCCTTACACAAGCTTTTCATCCGGCTTAACAAGTTTCCCCTGTTCATTTTTTGCTCAGCGTGACAGGGAAGAAGATGAATCTTCTTTGCACAGAGAAGGTTGCAGAGCAAAGGCTTTTTTCTTAAACAAACTTGGGCAGTGACAAAATTAGGTTCTTCTTCACTTATCTGCGAAGAAGTGGGAATTCTTAGTCAATCATTTTTCCCCACCAAATCCAGAACTACTTCGGCTTTTTCTAAAAGATTAGATAGTCTGAGGGAGCCCTCTGGCTGCCACATCAATAATGCTGCTTGAATAACACTTTCTTCCAGCACTGGAAGTCTCCAGTATGTGCAATTCAACTCATAAATAATTTTGGCATGCTAAAGGCAAAATTTTGAGTGAATTCATAATACTTTTGCGAGCATCAGTAGGACTGAGAATTTTATTGAAGCTAGAGTAAGACTTGTCTTACTCCAGTCTGTATAGAACAGAAAAGAAACTATATTAAAGTTAAATTTAACTTGTATCCATAGGGAGACATATTAAAAATTATCAGGAGACTATATATTAGGGAATACTACCAAATTCTGAAAGGCCAATTAAAGATTTCATGGCAGTCAAGGAGAGGCATGGACCCAGAACAGACAAAGAGCCTCAGGCTATTGGTCTAATACAGGAGTCCGCGGGCCAGATGCATCACATATAGGCCACGCCCACCCCAGCTCCGTGAAGGGAGAAAACATTGTGATACATCATGTGATAGCAACATGACACAGTGAGTTTGACACCCATGGTCTAATATATTCTAGGTATGCCATGAAGGTTCTCCAAATCAGGAGTCCCCAACCCTCGGGCAGAACCGGGCCTCAGAAGCAGCAGATAAATAGGCGTGCAGCTGCACTTGCACTTGCACCCACCTCCATTTTTGCAAGCAGCAGGAGCATGTGCCTCCCACTTGTGCAAACGGAGCTGCGCACGCTTGCCCACCATTCATACAAAACCATCCCCTCTCCCCACTCCCTTTCTGGTCCACGAAAGGTTGGAGACCACTGCTCTAGTGATGGGTAAAGGCCAATGTTTATGCAAAACTCCCTAAATCTTTTTCTCATTATCTTACAAGGCAGATTTCATTTCTCCCATTGCCTTTCCAGACAGGACGAAAGCTGACTCCTCTTCCAAAAAAAAAAAAAAAGCTACTGTTTCAAGGTGACCCTAGCGACTAAAATGGTCATTTCCTAAAGATATTTCCTCTATTGCTGTGTTCTTCTGGAGCTATTTTAGCCCTTATCACAACAGGGAGGCATTTTACATGCAGAATAAACACTGCTCAGAAATTATCTTCCTACTTGCCTCCTGCGTTAATTCAAAGCTCAGTCCCAAATTTATTTTTCTCTCAGAGTTCAAATGAGAGATTATTTGAATAGTATTCCTCCATGCCTTCCATGATAATTCTTCAAATTATTTGTTGTTGTTTATGATGAAGTGGTAAAAACACAATCCTTATTAATAATAAGAAAAGGCTACCAGACTTAGCCCATAAGCATCCAGATGGCCACTAGATAGCAGCAAAGAACTATAGAAAAGACTTTGGTATCATTCAACGGTCATCCAGATTTTGCAATCCGTGTCAAGGTGATGTTTAATTAGGTGTTTAGAATTATATATTCCCTCATGCAGAATAATTGGCTCTTTTGCTCCCAGTAGCCCTGTGAAAGTATTGATCCTTGTATTATCCTTATATATATTGTATTATATATATATTGTATTGATCTATATATATATTTTCTTAAGTTTTCATGGGTACTTACATGTATGGTATTCAGCTTTGTTCGGGTATTTTCCCATGTCATTATAGTTGTGCTTTTAATGTTGTAGCAACGTTTCAGCAGAATCTCATCTGCCATCATCAGGCTTCTTTATTGTGTTCGTTGAACGAGACGAACACAATACAGACAAACACAATACAGAAGCCTGATGATGGCAGATGAGATTCTGCTGAAACATTGCTACAACTTTAAAAGCACAACTATAATGACGTGGGAAAATACCCAATATTTTTTTTTTTTTACCCCTAACAAAGCTGAATGCCATACATGTCAACCTCCCCCCCCCGCCCCTTTTTTTTTTTTTTTTTTTTTTTTTTTTTTTTTTTTTTTTTTTTTTTTTTTTTTTTTCCGTTCTTTTTTTCCCTTGTTTTTTTTTTTTTTTTTGTTTTGGGGTTCTTTTTTGGGTGGTTCCCCGTTCCCCGGTCCCGGGGGGGGTTTTTGTGTTTTTGGGGGGGGGGGTGGGTTGGGGGGGGGGGGGTGGTGGGCCCCCCCGCGGCGCCGGTTGGGCGGGGCGGGGGTTTTTCGGTTTGGGGGGGGGGGGGGGGGGGGGGTGGTGGGGGTCCCGGGTGGGGGGGGGGGGGGCGGGCGTCCGGCCCGGGGGGGGTCGGGGGCGCGGTTTTTTGGGGGGGGGGGGGGGGGGTGGAATTACGTGGGGGGGGGCGGGGGGGGGGCGGGCTTGAAACTTAAGAATATATATATATATATATATGATGGATGCTGCTTTGAATTTGAAGCCTGGCTGAAATAAAATAAAATTATCCCCGAAATGATTTATAATATGAAATAAGGTTAGATACTCTTCCATTGTACAAGCTCTTTTCTATCTTCTAACATCCCATTCTCATAGCATTGCTTCAAGAGAATACATAGAGTTAGTCTGTTTCCATCAAGCTAGCCATGCAGGCAGTGTTGGGATTAAAAAAAAATTACTACCAGTTCTGTGAGCTTGGCGGGCGTGGTGTGGCTTGGTGGGCATGGCAGGGGAAGGATACTGTAAAATCCCCATTCCCTCCCCACTCCTGGGGGAAGGTTACTGCAAAATCCCATACTTTATTTATATTTCCTAAAGCTGCAGTTATATGAACCTGTTTTTTTTTTTTTTTTACTCTGGGGCCTATTAATACCAGTTCTGTGCAACCATCTACTCACTCCTATACTGCTAGCTACTTGCTTCTTCTTTTCTTGCTTTTCTTTTCTTTTTTTCACCACAATTAGGATCTGTGCAAAATAATTGTTTTCAGGCATGTTTCACAAGATGAAAGCAGTTTTCCACCCTTATCATCATTTAAGCTATATGGGATTCTGTCTCAATAATGCTAATAGTCATTGAGTTAAATAGCCTCGATATCTGGCTTCACAGGCCACATGAAACTATTTTATGTTGAACGATTTGTGATTAATACAGTTCTCCCCAAGTCAATTGTGATGGCATTGGAAATGATAAGCAAACAAACATCCGTATGGTGTATATAAAATTAACCACTGGCTGCAATTTCAAACAGCTACAGACACACTTTCTCTCTGTCTCACAAATACATGCACATATATTACAAAGTCAACTCTTACTAACAGCTTCAAATATGCTTCTTTCTATTGGACTGCAATAGCTGTTGGTCTAAATAGATTGGGCTATGTATGTGTTGTTTTCCATGTTTTCATAATATATTGTTGTTCAGTGGTGGGATTCACATTTTTTTAATTACCGGTTCTATGGGCATGGCCTGGTGGGTGTGGTGTGGCTTGGTGGGCATGGCCTGATGGGTATGGCAGGGGGGTACTGCAAAATCCCATTCTCTCCTCATCCCACTAACCTTCTTTCTAGCTCCGTTCTCTTGTGCAGGGCAACAAAAGAAGACCCAGCCGATCAGCTGGGACTCAGGAGGCAGAGAATAGATGGGGTAAGGGGTCAGTCAGAGGGGGTATTCTGAACTACTCAAAATTTCTGCTACCGGTTCTCCAGAACTGGTCAGAACCTGCTGAATACCACCTCTGTTGTTGTTTTGTAAATTAATCTTATAGATATCTTCAAAAGTTAACCACTGAAGCTTGTTATGAAGCACTTCCTGCACCTAAAATTACTCTGCTTCTTTTTTATCTCCCAAATCTGGAAACACAATCTTAAAATGGGTAATGCTTCTTGGGAAGTGTTGAATAACACACACACACACGCACACACTCCACTTCTAATCTAAAATGGGTAAGGATGGATTGCAAGTGTCTCAGATACAGAAAAAGGTGTTTACTCATTCTCATCCCCTTATTTTCCTCTTGTAAATGTATGTAGATGAACCATTTTTCACAAAAATACTGTTACACATCTCTCAAGAAAGAGGGGGCATTATGGATCAATGCTGTGGATGCCTCATGCTATACTGGACTTTTGAGGGCATGTGTTTATGTGTATATTATATGTCTCTCAGCAGATGGCATCATTTGGCTAAACAGGAAAGCAAAGTAGGGTTGGGCTTTATTAGTATGTGGATGCGAGATCAGTAGAAAGTCCTAGAGCTCTAGACTAGAATGGAAAGTTGAAAAGCATCCCAAAATTTTGCAGTGGCAAACTATTTCAGTAGTTTTCCAAGAAAACTGCTTGGTTATGTAGCTCATGAAATCCATCAAGAACTGAGCTCATCTTGTGGGCATCTACCCTATGTAAAAAAAACAACAACACCTACTACAATCAAAAGACCAAAGCCAATGTATACAACATACAGTACTCAAACCATGGCATTTCCATACCATTACCATTTCTTCTCCCCCCCTCCTCCCCCACCAATCTGTGACACTAACAATCATCTTCATCTGTACCACTAATATCGCTGACCACATTGTAATTGCTCCCTCTACTGCAGAGGTGCTATTCAGCAGGTTCTGACCAGTTCTGGAGAACCAGTAGTGGAAATTTTGAGTAGATCGGAGAACCGGCAAATACCACCTCTGACTGGCCCTGCCTCCATCTATTTTCTGCCTCCCGAGTCCTAGCTGATCGGCTGGGACTTCTTTGGTTGCCCTGCACAGGAGAAGGGAGCTGGAAAGCAGGTTAGTGGGGTGGGGAGGTAATGAGATTTTGCAATATCCTTCCCCTGGAGTGGGGTGGAAATGGAGATTTTGCAGTATCCTTCCCCTGCCATGCCCACCAAGCCATGCCAGCCCACCAAACCATACCCACAGAACTGGTAGTAAAAAAATATTGAATCCCACGGCTGCTCTACTGACCATAAGAGTTAATTCAATCAAGCCCTGCTTTCCTCATCCAACGTTTTGACTCATTAAGTCTCCTTTTCTTTGGCACTATCCTTCTGCTGACATTAAAAGTCCAGTGAAACATGGCAATCAAATCTCTGCAGGAGGAAGGAGAGGCTGGCTTGAGCCCAACGGGCAAAAATTTGCAGAGATGGGGAAATAGATCCCTTTCAGGCAGAGGTGGTATTCAGCAGGTTCTGACCAGTTCTGGAGAACTGGTAGCAGAAATTTTGAGTAGTTCGGAGAACCAGCAAATACCCTCTGACTGGCCCTGCCCCCATCGATTCTCTGCCTCCCAAGTCCCAGCTGATTGGCTGGGTCTTCTTTTGTTGCCCTGCATAGGAGAACATAGGAGAGCTGGAAAGCAGAGGGAATGGGGATTTTGCAGTATCCTTCCCTGCCATGCCAACCAGGCTATACCACACCCACCAAGCCACGCCCACAGAACCGGTAGTAAAAAATTTTGAATCCCACCACTGCTTTAAGGCCTGCTTAGCATTTTCAATTTTGAAAAAAAAAAAACCTCTTCAGCATGATTCCGGATGTGCAGTAGCTGTTTTTTTTATATATGATTAATTGTCAAAGCACTGGCAGTGGTGCCAATGCAGAACTCTTTTTGGAAAAGTTCAGTGAGGGTGAAGATCCGTTTCAGTTATTACCCTTATAGATTTTTATTGATAGTTCTGGCAGCATCCAATCATTCACAATGGGTCACAAGTTTCATTTGAAGGGAATGTTTATTTCTTTAGCCTCTGCTTATTTCTTTTTTAAATAAACACTTGTCCATCAAGGAGAATAATTGTAGCTTGGGGTTGAAACTGAAGGGTCCTTGGTGCTCTCTGAGGTTGGTTGTTTTCTTGCAAACTATCACTGATGATGTTACCTAGTTTGGGAGAAGTCTGCAAGAAAACTATCAACTTCAGAGAACATCAACGATCCCTCTATAAACACTTAATTCTGGTCCCAGGAAACTACTGGCATGATTTCACAGTTCTTCCTCACTGTCAAGCAGTGGGCACGACTTGTTGCTGCATCCCCTCCGTACTTTGAAGGCAGGTTCTGTGGTTATCATAATTCAGGGTCTTTTCAGCTGCTCTTTATGTTCTTCTTGCTCTAAACAGGGCTTTAGAACTGCCCCAGGCAGAGATAAGTCAACTCCAGATATTGATGAACTGCAGCTCCTCAATATTGGCCATGCTTCCTGGGAATTTTGGGAGTTGTAGTTCAGCAACACTTGACAGGGCAGCAATTTACTTACCCCTTGCGATTAGAAATAGTTACCACCTAAAGCAAATGGAGATGAGTGTGGATGGGTAGGTGGGTGAGTTATAACAAGCCCTTTCCTGCTCAACTACTCACTGTGTTGTTCACATGTATATGTATATTTATCACACAAACCCATTCTCCATTGATCTCCTTCCAAATAGATAGAAACCTGGATAAAGGTTAAACATTCATACCATTCAAAATGTTGTTCCTTCATGACTACGTACTACTTCATTCCAGTAAAGCATAAAACAGCCATGTTTAGTAAGAGAAAGATTGGGATTAATGTAGTGTTGAAATGAATGGGGTTACAATATTTTGGCTGCAGAAATCCTCAGGGTCATTGGATGAAACAATAGAACATGCTAATATCCAGCAGTAATATCCATTAGCCCTAATGAAAAGAGCATCTATTCCTATCTCTCAATTAGTTTCACAATTTTAGATGTTGCCAAAGTAATCGTGTCATGCAAACACAAAAAAGTGGCTTCTTTGGATAAGGTATGCGCTCAGAGCTATTTGCAGTGAAATAAAATAAAATAAAAATAAAAACATCTGGACATGTAGGAATCCCAGATAAATGTTTATTTGATATGCCGTACCAAACTTGGGCTGTAAATAATGTGTTTTCTTTTTCATTTAATTGATGAAAGCTTTCTGAAGTTAATATGCTGAATCATTTAGGTTTTTAAAGATATTTTTAATCCTATTTTTATCATTTTTATAAATAACTCAAGGTGGCAAACATACCTAATCAGTGGTGGGATTCAAATTTTTTTTACTACTGGTTCTGTGGGTATGGCTTGGTGGGCATGGCAGGGGAAGGATACTGTAAAATCTCCTGTCAGAGGTGGTATTTGCTGTTTCTTTGAGCTACTCAAAATGTCCGCTACTGGTTCTCCAGAACTAGCCAGAACCTGCTGAACCTCTGTACCTAATGTTTCCTCCTCCTATTTTCCCCACAACAATCCTGAGGTGGGTTGGGCTGAGATAAAGTGACTTGTTCTGGCTTTGAAGCCTAAGGCAGGACTAGAACTCACAATCTCCTGGTTTCCAGCTGAGTGCCTTAATCACTAGACCAGTGGTCACCAACTGGTGGGCTGGGGACCACTGGAGGACCGCAAGAAAATTTTGATCGTCCGCAGAGAAATGTTTCCCCCCCAAGCACTCCTCCCAAAGCAATTAATCCAGGCTGTGTGGGAACACAAGGCTGTGCCAGCCACATGGCCTGCCCACCCGCTGGACCCCACTCTTCGGCCAAGTGCAAACCTTACCTTGAGTAGAGCCACGCGAGCTGGAACTGGAAGGTAAGACCAATGGTGGGGGAGGGAAATCCACTTCGGGGTGGCTTGCTGATATTGGTGGGAAAGTTGGTCCCATATTCCAGAGTTGACCAAAGGACTGACCAAAGGGCCAGTCCTGTGATTACTGCAGCTCTGGAATATGGGACCGACTTTCCCATCAATGTCAGCAAGCTACCATCAGTCAAAATTCATATTAGTGGTCCCCAGGATTTAAAGTTATGAGTTTGGTGGTCCCTGAGGTCCGAAAGGTTGGCGACCCCTGCACTAGACCAAATTGGCTCTTTTCTGTTATCAAACAAAGCACTACACTCACAGTATAATTTGTGTTTTCTAAGGTGTGGATTTGCATTGCTATATTATGCAACTTTACAGGGGGAAGGGAAACCACTAGAGTGAGCTATTAACATAATATTCAGATGGTATACAAGCAATGCGTGCAGTAAATAAAATTCAATAACTTCAGATGGGTTTCAGAAGCATACTGTAGCTTTCTCTTATTAGAGAGTAAAAGACGAGACAGAAACATGAAATTTGTAATAATTCATTATTTGATGGTTAGAGGCTTTTTTCTTTATTGAAAGTTGTCAGCAATACAAGAACTATGTAAATTTTCAGGGTCTCCATGAGGTTCCAAAGAAAACTTTTTTCTTTCTGTATTTACTTTGGAAAACTCCAGAATTGATCAGGAGAAGTTGAGAATAAATTCTGAGGAATCCAAATTTCCTGATGGTTGTTCTTTTGCTTTTTGTTTGTTCGTTGGCAAGCTATTTTGGGCTTCAGTCAAATGTAAAAAACCAATTAAAAAATACACAGCAAAGGATGTGTGTGGGGGATACAGAACAGGGAGGCAGAAGGCAAAGACAAAGCAGCAGTTTGGATGCAATGCATTAAATTCCACAAAGTCATGCCTATTCCTTAGCTTGTTCTGTCCTCGGCAATGGAATGGAACTTGTATACAGACTTGGTTGTAGAGCCCAAAGATTCCTCTGGATTCCTCAGATTCCTCAACGGACTTTCAGTTCCAATTTGTACTCAGCCTGGTTCTGTAACATTCATCTGAGGCACTGGTACTTTCTCCCCTTGGACCAGGAAAAAACAACAATAACCATCCCACCATCAAATCCTACTTCTTTTTCAAGAAAATAAATATTTTGTGTACAAAATGTAAAACTAAAAGTTTCTGCTACTTAAGTTTGCATTCCAGACAGGCTGGGTGCAGACAGGGGGCAGAGGGTAAGTATATGTTGAAGCTTGCAGCATACTTTTAGTATTGAGGAGAGGGGGCATCTGCCATTAAGAGGGGGGTATTGTTGTTTGTGTCCCGGGTGAGAAACTCCATGGCAGCTACTTCTGGCATGGAGGACTTTGAGCAGCAACGGCTGAGCCATGTTCTAATAGTCAGTGAGTGGGTATCGTAGGAAGATAAAGACAAGGATGATGCAGAAGGTGGCAAGTGCCGAGCTGGTAATGTTAAAAAGGCGGGCGGTTTTGGCATCTTCCACAGCACCATTCAAATCGTTGAGGAGTTTTTTATCTCGCACCTGGAAAGAACAAGAACAAAGCAACAAATTTGGGGACAATGGTTAAAAAGAAGAAAAAAATAGGAAGCTAAGAAATAAGGATGAGTTTAAAACTGCAAAACAAGAACAATTGTCCAGGACCATTTCTATTTTTGCAATGTTAAGCCAAGTTCTGACTTGAACACAGCGAACAGAAAGACCTTGAAATTTGCTGCTAGCGTCTCACATCCAGCAATAATATTTCCTCTGGTTGGAAACCCTAGCTACTTCTTTCAGTTTCAAGCAGTGAGGGCAGGACTGCTGTATTTTGTTTCCTGTAAAGGAAAAAGCCCTCTCAGTGAGAAGGTGGAAGGTGATGAATGGGCAACAATGGGATCAATGACACAGGTGAATGGTACTAATTAGCTTTGCTTAGAAGGAAAAAAAGTGCAGGGGTTTCAAAATCTGCTGCTTCCAATGCAGACCATGGGAGGAAAATGAGATGTGGGTGAGTGTGCCATTAAGACCTTGAGATGGATTGAGGTGTCATGTGGGAGAAGAAATCCATTCTACACACTGAAAAGGGGTTTTATTTCCACGACATCTGCCACGTCATGGTCTTGAAACCTAGAAATATCTCCTCTTCAAGTTATTTGAAACCTGAAATCTGTATATATTTGTGTGTGTGCATATTCTGTTCCTACTAGTTAAACAACTGCAGTCCTTTTCAAACAGAAGGTAAAATGTGTCACAAGTTTCCCTTGCCCTAAAAAGCTATTGTTGGCGGCTAACAGAATATTAAGAGAATTGAGCTGACAGGATCTTTTGGAAAACATCTACAGTTTAGCTTAGGGATAGAGAAAGATAGAATTGTTTCTTAACATGGATTTATACAGTATATTACTTTGCACATCATGATTATTCTTAAGGCATGTTAAAGCAGCATATTTGATTCTAGTGAAGCCAGTATATTTTAGAATTGAGAATGAAGAGAATGAGAATCCAAAGTTGTAACATTGAGAATTGTCCCAGGTGCCCATACTCTATGGCAGGGGTCCCCAACCACCGGTCCACGGACCGGTACCGGTCCGCGGAACAACTCCTACTGGGCCGCTGGCTTGCTGGGCGCCGCCATCTTTTTTTGATGAAAACGTGCTTCCGGTGAGCTTTTCGGGTAGAAAGCTCACCGGAAGCATTTCATCAAAAAGATGGCGGCGCTAGCGCTCGGTGAGCTTTTCCGGGTAGAAAGCCATTTCTACCGGAAAGCTCATCGAGCGCTGGCGCCGCCATATTTTTGATGAAAGCGTGCTTCCGGTGAGGTCACCGGAAGCACTTTTTCATCAAAAAGATGGCGGCGCCCAGCTGATGCCGTACCGGGCGCGCCCAGCTGATGCGGGCGGCGTCCAAAAAGGTTGGGGATCACTGCTCTATGGGCATGTGGATTTAAATTAAGGTGGGTGTGATTTCAAGTATGCCTAAGAATTCTGTGCATTATACAATTCTGCTATAGTGCATGGTCAAAGTTTTTGTCAGCTACAATCCACTTCATCAGCCATAAAAAGCATTAATCACAATTGGCAGATATATGTGTATGGGTGTAAGGAGGGAACAGTAATAAATGAGGTCAAGTGGCAATGAAATAGCAAAGGTACAGTTTGGGACAACACATTTAAATCAATGTAGAAGAAACATAGTGATCATTTATGACAGCAGGAATAAGCCATTCATTCTAGTTTTATTACATTAAAGAAAATTTGTGATGGAGATTAAAGTAATTATTATGATACTTCATGGTCAGGCTTATATCATTGAACCTCTAATTTATTTTAATTCAGTAGCACTAGATACTGAAATTTTGAGTATCTAGTGAGTTAGAGACCAGTTTTTGTCATAATGTTTATCTTGAACTCTCACAAGGTTTTGTGGCTGCAACAAATTAATATGGCAATCTGATTTTTTATTTTTTTTTGCTCAATGTGAATGCAATGACCAACTAACCTGGCTCTTAGCATGATTGGGCAGTTGCCATAAATCAGTTCACTGGGTCAAGAGGGGAAGTAGTATATTCTGGAAAGGCCAGAAAGAAGCTAATTGATCCCAAGGGGTCTCTCTTACTCCAAATACCCCAATGACCCTTGCCCCACAATATAAATGACTGAGCCATTCCCCTTCCTATTCAGTGGATGCAAAAATGCCAGCAGCCTATTGCTTGAGAATGGCAGGGTTTGCATTGCAACCATCATCCACACCACACAATTTTAGACAATATAATTAGCTATCTGCTCTGGTTCATTAAAGATACAGTAATAGATTCCAGCGGCCAAAAAAAAAAAGCAAGACGTTGCAGCTATGTATATTACTCTCTATGCCAGTCAGCAAATAAATAATCAATATAAAATATGATCTGGGAAATTAGCCTCCGTGGAGAGTCAGCCTGAAGCTTGCACCATAAAAGAGTGTTTGACTGCCTGCATCTCCCTCACTTTGCAGAGGCAAAATCTCTAAGAGATTTTGCAACAGTATTTTATCTATTCCCAAAGAATGAAGAATGGGGGACATTAAAGCAAGTTCTGAAGAAAGCTCATCAATATTCATGTAATTGAAAATGGATAAGTTGCACGGAGGCTTTCTGGATCTCCCCGAGAGGGTGATACATTCCTGAAGGTTGAATTAAATCACTTTGTATCTTGAATCTGCTGCTCAATTATTATTTCTTTGACTTTATCTAACTCTAACAATAACAAATATTCTGGAGAGGGACATATGATCGCATTCGATTCATAAGACTCCACCACTCATGTGACCTAAGATTGTCAGATATTAGAAAGGAAAACAGTCTGGCTGGAGCCAGAGGGATCTTTAGCAATGTTCATAAAAGAGCTTGCCAGATTTTAGCTCTGATTCTGAATAACTCGACCTCTAATCTCAGGTCCATATTTAGAACACATTTAGGAGTCAAAAAGCAGGGTTTCTGATAGTGTAACAGGGTTTTGGATGGAGGTCCAAAATTAGAATATAAGCCCAATTGCAGACTGTATAAGAATCTGCAATAAATAATTTAATGGGGACTGCGATGACTGCGATAGTCCTCAACTTAAGACCACAATGAAGCCCAAAATTTATGTTGCTAAGTGAGACATTGGTTAAGTGAGCTTTGTCCCATTTTATGACCTTTCTTGCCACAGTTAAGAGAATCAATCACTGTAGTTGTTAAGTTAGTAAACAGTAACATCATTTAGACTTACATACCGCTTCATAGAACTTTACAGCCCTCCCTAAGTGGTTTTACAGAGTCGGCATATTGCCCCCAACAATCTGGGTCCTCAGTTTACCAACCTTGGAAGGATGGAGCCAGGGAGAATCGAACTGCAGGCAACTGGCAGTCAGCAGAGGTAGCCTGCAGTACTGCATTCTAACCACCGCGCCACCACAGCTCAGTTAGTAAAATGATTGTTAAGTGAATCTGGCTTCCCCATTGACTTTGCTTGTCAGAAGGTTGCAAAATGGGACCACATGACCCCTGGGACACTGTAACTGTCATAAATATGAAGCAGTCGCCAAGAGTCTGAATTTTGGTCATGTGACCCTGGGGAGATTGCAATGATTGTACGAGTGAAAAACGGCCCCATTTCAGTGCCATTGTAACTCTGAATGGTCACTAAATGAACTGTTGTAAGTTGAGGATTACCTTACCTTCTCTGTGAATGATGAAATTTTGAAATGAACGAAAGGCTCTTTTGGGCCAGAGAGGAGGCATGATTGGCTTGGATTGGCTTCTTTCTGGAAGCCTGGGAAATAAGCTCTAAGTGGCTAATGCATTTAATTTGCTCCATCAGCTGGTTATCTATATGTCACGTATAAATCTTAAAATTTTAGAGAAAACCATTTTATTTTCAATTTAGGACAAAAATTGCCAACATCTAATGAAGTAAACTCTAGTATATGGGAAAATATGTCGTAGTAACTTTGGTTTAGCCTATAAAATGACTTGTACTTCTTCTACCTTTATGCTACATACTTATTACCTTCTCCCATCACCTATTTTTTCTAACTAAAGGCAAATGCTTAGCAAGCAATGCTGAGAATGGAATTACTATTACTGCTATATAATACTGAACTAAATAATTACTATTTATAAGATTACCTTTTGCACTATGTGGAAAACCCATCAAAAATGACAGATCTGTAGGTTAGACCAGCGGTCGCCAACTAGTGGGCCATGAGAAAATTTTGGTGGGCCGCAGAGAAGTGTCACCCCCAGAGCACTCCCCAAAGCAATTAATCCAGGCTGCGCAGGAACACAAGGCTGTACTGCCCACATGGCCTGCAGGAACCCTCCCTGCCCATCACTCCTTATCTGGCAAACTTGCTGGATAAATTGCTATTTTTCCTGTTTCCGACCATCAGCTGTTCTGCTGTGCCGGGAGATTTAGATTAGCTAGGAAGCAGGAAATGGTTGCATTTCTTGCTTTCTAGCTAGTCTTTAGATCTTCAGCTCTGCTTTTAAGCACAGCCGAACCTCCCTAAGGACTGAAGCTTCTATTATTCAGTGCAGACTCACGGCAAGCAAATTTGAGAGACTGAGCTAGCTGATGGCAAATAGATAGATCACTGAATGATTCTGTGAGCAACTCAATCTGCCTGCCTGCTTTGCCTGATTTTGGGAAAAAGTTGCTCTTTTTTAAATAAAAAAATCAATATTCACATACATGGTGTGTTGTGAGTTAATTTTGTGAGTTTGCTTGCAAGCAAATTTTATGTGACAGACTGAGCTAGCTGATGGCAGATAGATAGATCTCTGAATGAATCTGTGATTCTGTGAGCAACTCAATCTGCCTGCCTGCTTTGCCTGATTTTGGGTAAAAGTTGCTCTTTTTTTAATAAAAAATTCAATATTTATATAAATATTTATGATATTTACATACAAGCCATGCCCAGCCAGTCACATGACCACCAAGCCACACCCACAAATTAGGCCATGCCCACAGAACAAGTTCATGGTCCCTGGGATTTAAAATTATGAGTTTGGTGGTTCCTGAGGTCCAAAAAGTTGGAGACCCCTGGGTTAGATGGAGAAGTTGAAAAAAATATCCCAGAAAGAGGTTTTGACAACTTATTCATTTTTGTGCCCCTCCCTGCCGGCCAAAAATGTCCAGAAATATTTCCCTTGGCCACCAGGAATTTAGTTCAACTTTAAGAACATCCTACGGACTTATTTTCAACAAAAACAAGAAGGTAGCTTCCTTTACTTTGGGTTAGTGTAGTACAATAGGTAAAAAGCATGCTGTTGTGTTAGCTTAACCATTTTTAATTGTAGTTAAAAATCTTGGCTTAACATTAATGCGTGAATTAAACCTGCTTATTGGCACTCTCAGCACAGCTGTAACTAAACACCCAATAGCGAAGAGTATCCAATCTTTTTTTGGCTAGTAGGCACATCTGGAAATTTGGGAGTACATGGTCAGTACTGTGGCTGCAGGGAGTGAGGGTGGGAGCTTACCCATTCATGCCAGCAGGGTCATTCTTTCTGTCTCTTTCTCTCCCTCTCCTCCTCTCTCTCTCATTGGTGACCAGGGTCATTGTTTAGGGATGCCAGAATTAGTACTGTAAATCATTACTCTAAACATTCTTTCAGATTGAAATATATTTACTGAAAGATTATAGATAGTTGAATTTTATGGCTAAAGGCCCCTTTTTTATGGACAAGGAACTGACTTTGATTGTTATTTTGCTTAATGTCTTCCACTGGATGAATAGCCCTTGCACTGAACAAGGCTAAACACAAGATGTCAGTGGCGGAGCATGTATAGAAAAACCCTTTGTTCTGTAATGCAGCAGAACTGCATAGATCAAATGATTATTTTTTTATGAATTCCAAAAATAATTCCACAAGTCCGCACACATTACTTGTATATCAACACACATTTACCTGAAAGAAGAGCCTCCAATTTATTTTTGTGAACTGAGAATTCTGATTCTCCTCTAAGGCCTTATTGTTATTTATCCTTGCCATCCAGGAAGAACATTTTCCCAGAATTAAAATAGGAATTGAGCTTCCTTGCCGGCAGACCCAACATTAGAGGTTCTTCTTCCTGTAAGAGTTCACGTCAACCCTTTGAGGTAGGCCAGATTGGGAAGTCGAGACTCACAGGAAGGCTAGAAACAGAATCTGGCAAGGCAGGATAAGAAGTAATCAGTAGAAGATCATTAAAGAGAGATCCAGTCTAGAACTAAGGAGAAATTTCTTGACAGTGAGAAAAACAAATAATCAGTGGAATGACTTTGCGTCCAGAAGTTGTGGGTGCTTGGAGGTTTTCAAGAAGACAATGGACAACCATTTGTCTGTAATGGTATAGACAGTTACGAATGTAATGGAGCCTACCGATTACATTCATAACCTGAGGATTTGTTGGGAGTGAATCATATAAAATGAATATGAAAACTCCCTCTTTTGCCCATGCATTCGCTAATCAAATATGCAGGACATTAAGTATACTTGAGGTATCTCAGGGTGAGGAAGGCCATGGGGGGGGCGGCTAGTGATGGAACAGGACACCTGCTTAAGACCACCCAAGACCTTCCCCCGTCCCAATGGGATACTTCATACTCCCCACAATTGCTTCCACCCCCAATCCTGCATGCCGGATCACTTATCTAGCGAGCTGTCTCCTGTCCAGTCTCTCTGCTGCGCAAGACCACAGACCCCAGAAGCTTCCAGTCTCAGCCCAACGAAATGTTTGCACACCAACGGGAGGCATTGGGGCAGTGAAATCACGCTGCCTCAAAGTGTCCTATTGGCTTGCAAACTCTTTGGCGGCCTTTGCAAAAAGCCTTTGCCAGCAAGAACAGAGCCCAGGAAGATGCGCTGGCCCCTCCCAGGCTCTGTTCTTGCTGGCAAACGGTTTTTGCAAAGACAACCGGAACCTGCAGGCTTTGCCAAGGAAATGGCAAATGGAGGGAAGGCCTGAAGCACCAAAGCCTTCCCTCCATTTGCAAAGCCTTTTGCCCCAGATCTCGTCCAGGCCTCAATTCTCCAAAAACAGAAACCTAAAGTAGTGTGAGATCACGCAAGATCAGTAGCATGAGATCTCACACTACTGATCTCACATGATCTCTTGATACTTTACACCTCTGTTATCTGCGAATGCACTGAAGGCCTGAAGCAACGAAGCAGACAAAGAAACCGCAGAGAAGAGATAGCTCGCTCGAGCTTTGGAAGATAAGTGAGTCTCCACAAGCCCAGTGGCTATGGAGACCCGGCCGGGGTGGTGGTGGTGAGAATAGGCAGGGTGATTGCAGTGCCTCTGCAGTCATTGGTACAGGTGAACGACCGCCATGATGCTGCAACATTCATATCCTTGGGACTGTGTCATAAGTACTTGGGGAGTTATGTTGCAACTTCGAACGATTGCTAAGTGAACTGTCGGAACTCAAGGATTACCTGCATAGGGCCCCTTGTTCGAACAGGGGGGCTGGACTAGAAGGCCTCTAAGGTCCCTTCCAACTCTGTTATTCAGTATCTGCATCTTCTCTAATACTCCCTCTTGTACTCCAGTAAGGAACATGGATATGTTTTTCAGACAATCTCCCTTCTCACGATACAATAGATTCTGACTATTCACTTATAAGCTATTTCTATAACACTTTTTATTCTGATTTTTTTTAAAAAAAGTTTAGTCCTATTTGTTATATTCAAGCCTTCCCCCTCCCCTCCCCACAGTCAAAATCATATCATTTTAAAACTGGCTATTTTAATTTTGGGGCTGTGGATTTTATTTTCTAAACATCATTGTTGTATAAGGTTATTATATTTTAAAAGTATCTGATTTCTTTTAGAAGGCATATGTGTTTTTTTGTTATGATTGTTATGGATTTATATTGGGAGCTGTCACAGTTTGGCCGGTTTTAGAGAGAGCAGGCTAGAAATCTGTTAAATAAATAAGAAAATAAATCATGGTGAACTTGGTGCTGTTTGGTGAACATTCACCTCTAACTCTTGCTGCACGTCCAAGGATGCAGTTTGTGTTTCCAGCTCACCAATTTCTAAAGCCTGAAGTTTATTTCAGGCCATAGAGCAACATCCCGTGCATCCTAAATATGTGGAATCTTCCACTTCGTTCTTTTGTAGTCTGCTTGCTCATAGAAGAAAAACAGCTCATAAATGTTTATACAAATGCAAACACCAAATTCTTAATAAAAAAAAATTTGCGTGTGGAAAAACGTATCCAAGGAAGGGTGATTTTTCTTGCAGAAAATAAAGCAAGTTGATTTTTGTTTTGCCTTATTCAGAGTCCTTTCTCTGCATCTGCCGGCTTACAATCCAGAACTGTTAAGGCAAACAGGAATCAAACCATTAAGGGGCATGGAATTGGAAAGTACATTGATGATTGTACTTTGGAAAGTACAAGGCTCATTGAGGAATGAGGGAGAGAGAGAGAGAATTAAGAGAAAGGCAGAGAAAAGGATACAAGCATCCTCGGTTTGCTTTCATAGTGAGAGCTGAGGTTTTCTGATGAACTGGCTCTCTTAAAATTGGGGAAATAACAGATACTCCTAAGCCTTGGAAAACCAGCAACTCCCACTGAGAGGATTAGTTGACTTTGAAAATGTGGCTAATCTGCTTATTTCTCTTTGTAGATTAAAACATCATAACTGATGGTAAGAAAAAGCAAAACCTGAATTTGGAATACATTAATAACTGTAATTTGCAATGCGATTTTGAAAGAGGGATAATTAATTGGCAGTGACTCAGATTGTACAGGAAAATAATTTTGACATGCTAACAGACCTAATATTAAAGCCAGAGTCACCTTATTCAAACCTACACAAAAGATTAGAAAAGTGCTTCTTTTACATAATATACAAACCCAAACCCCAAAAAATGTATCCCACTTTCTCCATAAGAGTTCCAAGTAATTTATATAAACGTCTTGTTTTATATTTATCCCCATAACTAGAACCCTGGGTAGATGATGTTGATATTGAGCTGAGGAAAAAAATGAGCAGACATCACCTACTGAGCTCTGTTGTCAAGCAAAATCTGAAGTTGGATATCTCTGGTCAAAGTCCAGCTTATTCATTTCCACTGTGCTCCTTCCAATTCCTGTCCCTTTGCTGCCCGTCCCATTGAACAATAAATTGAAGTAGGTTAGATCAGGGGTGGGATTCAAATTTTTTGACAACCGGTTCTGTGGGCATGGCTTAGGTGGTGGGCGTGGCTTGGTGGTCATGTGACTGGGTGGACATAGCTTGGTGGTCATGTTATTGGCTGGATGTGGCCAACTCAATATCACTCACATCGAGGCATGCATCTCCTCGCCTGGCCTCTCAAGACTGTGTGGATGCTGCAACAGTCATAAGTGTGAAAAATGGTCATAAGTCACTTTTTTCAGTGCCATTGTAACTTTGAATGGTCACTCAACACAAGCAAAGTACCAGCAAAGGAGGGTGAAAAAACTTCAGAGACGTTCCAGAGACAGGAAGTCTAGTCCTGCCAAGAATGTAATAAGGGTTAACGGAGAGGCAGTTTCTGTAAGCAACACCAGAATGTTTTCTTCCTGCCTTCCTTACAGGATTAGGCCAGTAATTTCTTCAAACAACCGGTTCTCTGAACTGCTTAGAATGTTAACAACCGGTTCTAGAGAATAGGTGCAAACTGGTAGAATCCCACCCCTGGGTTAGATCCAAGGAAGTAGGGAAAAGGGTTTGACCCTGTATTGGAGAAAGTAGATTGGGAGAAGCATAGTAGCTGGGCACAGGTGGAAGAGAGACAGTTCAAAGCAGGGAGAGAGAAAAGGTATAAAAGAGTGACTGAAAAGAAAGAAAAGATTTGGGATGGATTGCAGCAATGATTACTAGCTTCCAAATGGCAGGTGAGATCACATAAGAAAACTCCACACTTTTATATTGCATGCAATATACCCAACACATCTTGATTAAGGATGCACCCAGGGGTGGGATTCTACCAGTTTGCACCTATTCACCAGAACCAGTTGTTAACATTCTAAGCAGTTCGGAGAACCGGTTGTTAGAAGAAATTACTGGCCTAATCCTGTAAGGAAGGCAGGAAGGAAACATTCTGGTGTTGCTTACAGAAACTGCCTCTCCGTTAACCCTTATTACATACTTGGCAGGACTAGACTTCCTGTCTCAGGAACTTCTCTGGAGTTTTTCCCCTCCTTTGCTGGTACTTTGCTTGTGTTGAGTGACCATTCAAAGTTACAATGGCACTGAAAAAAGTGACTTATGACCATTTTTCACACTTATGACTGTTGCAGCATCCCCACAGTCATGAGAGGCCAGGCAAGGAGATGCATGACTTGATGTGAGTGATATTGAGTTGGCCACATCCAGCCAATAACATGACCACCAAGCTATGTCCACCCACTAACATGACCACCAAGCCATGTCCACCCAGTCACATGATCACCAAGCCATGCCCACCACTTAAGACATGCCCATAGAACTGGTTGTTAAAAATTTGAATCCCACCCCTGGATGTACCTCCTGATGTCCAGTTATGAATGACATTTTAAAACCATTGTGGACATCCCTGACAATTACAAGAAGCACCTGACTTTTTCTCTATTAAAGTGCTAGATGCAGAATAATGTATTAATGTTATGGGAAGAGCAATTTTGCTTAAATTTTTTAAGCTAGAAGAGTCCCTCAAGGGAGAATACATTTTGGCTTGCAAGGTATTAAAAATCCTAGCTTCCACAGAATAGCATGAGACTGCTTGGGATGAAACTGGACTTTGGTTGTGCTTCATACATATTGCCAAAATGTGGCAAAACTGACAATGTTATCTTTAGATTTAGTGGAGAATGCTGCAGTATGCATGGGTAAGATTTAGGTTGTGAATGTAGTCTTAATTTTTCTGTACTACTAAAATGGAAAGCCTCAATTCATCAAGGATTGTAGATTATCTTCTCATTGGGAGATAATATCTGTATCTTGCTCTTGGGAGCCATTGTGTGTATTCTCCAGAGTTCTCAGGCAATGAAGGTTGCTTCTCTGGAACTTGCAACTTTTCAGTTGCATTAAAGTTACCAGATTCCCTTATCAGCAATTCCAGCTAACGAGAACAGATTCTGGGAATTGTAGTTCAGTATCACCAGAAGGCCTTTGATTTCCTACAGCTGGTTTAGACTCCTTTTCTGCTGAGATCGCAGTGAGTTCTTTTGTCCATCTTTGCAAATGATTTTGTCACTTCATTTTCCCCTTGCATCCAAGGCAAGGCAAGCTTATGAACACAATGATAGAAGCTGCTTTGTGGAGTTGCTTTAAGTATTATTACAGATGGGTTTATTCTTCTGTCTGCTTCTGTGCACAGGCATTGCAATCTTTACTGTCATTGCAAAAGCTTGTGTTCTGCAAATATCGATTGGTTGGGCAATAGAAGGAGCAGAATTTAAAACTTTTCCTCTAGCTTGGAATCAAGTTCTTTGGAACTTCAGACTCAAGCTTCTGCTGTGGTTGAATATGTATAAACGTTCAGTATGTGGATGGACACTTCCAATATAGAAAAGAACTGCATTCTTGTAATCTTTTGGTTTGTCCTTTGCACTGATTACAGCAAGAAAGAAAGAGATAGAAGTTTGTTCCTTTTTTCTTCAGTTCTTTCCCCCAAATGGAGAAAGACTTGAAGGCTTCCACAAATCATCTTTCAGTAAGAAGTACCAAAGATTGCAGGCTATTTTTAACATGACTTGAGAACTCACAAGCTGAAAGCCTCAACTCAGTGGATAACTCATGTTGTTTATAGGATAACCTTCCAATTTGATGATCCTAAGTCCAAGAAGGAATAGGAGTCAATGCAACAATAACCTTTTTTATCCAGCAGTACCAATACAATACTAGTAGCAAAGTGCAACTGCTTGGGCTTGTAATACTGTATATCCACATAGATGGACTTCCTGCATGAACATCTCAGATGCTATTGAACCCAAGTTATATCAGATTTTTAAAAGCATGGGAGATGCTTTTAGCTCTATCACTATGCTAGTGTTTGCTTTGTTTTGTTCCGATCAGATTTTTCTCATTAAATTGTTGCTTTAATTAATTCCTAACCACAACCTCACATTTTTAAAACACACAGAGATTAGAATAATGCAAGCTACAAGATTGCACAAGGAAAGTTTTGAATTGTATATTATACTAATCACCAAGGCATAAGACAATGTAATTTAAAATCAGCACTTTTATGTTCACTGCCTCAATAAATTAAATATAGTGCCACATTTCCAAGAAGATAGGTTTGATAGTGAATGTGAACTAAAATGATATGAACATTCATTGATCCAGGTTAACCTTCCCTAATATAAAAATTGCAAGAATTCCCCTAATTTTTAGCCAGCACATTCAGGATCCCTGAGAATATTGGGACATGTAGCCCTAAGATATCTGGTAGGCCCAAGCTTTGAGAAGGCCAGTCAAGTAAAGCCAATTGATAGTTGCCAATGTTAGGATTCTAGCCTAACCTTTTGAATTCATGCTAAACTTTTGATGAGTGTCAGGCACCAAGGATTAGGACCATACATTAAATTATAGCACAGAAGGTTTATTCAAGCCTACACACAAGAATCTAATAAACTAACAGTACTAAACTGGCACTAGATAAGAGTCAACAGAATTCTCCTTGATTCTCTTGGATCATTTGTGGCAACGTAAGGACTCTAAGCTTACGACAAATCTAACTCTGCACCCACCTCCGCTTGCTCCTATTCTACAGTGAGGCTAAGAATGTCTAGCTTTTAATATAATTTTATGCTTCATACAATTTACCTGAAATAACTTCAAATTATCCGATATTTACTGTATGTAGTACTACTGCCAAACTTTAGAAAATCCCCACCATATTTATTCTTTTCATAGTTCAATAAGACACATAAGGTGAAATGCATAGCTGAGAAACAGTTTCTGTAGACCAAAAACTTTTGTATATCAAAAGTTTCTCAACACTTCCTAGAGGGATTGCAAAGGCCCACAACAATCACTGAAAGACTCCGATTTCATGAAAATGTGTTATCTATTATATAAATTAAAGAAAAATCTCCGTGGATCTAGTTTCCCTTCTGTAGCTTTTAGTGTTATTTAAAAGAGATCTGCAAGCTGTATAAAACTGCCATATGTGAATTTATTTAAAATGTAAAGGCCTTGCTCACTTCCAATTCAATGCCTTGATGTCAAATCAAAAGTTCTTATCTCCTGTGAAAAAAAGAAACCAGTGGATAACCTACTCTAGGATTTTAAACATCCAATCAATTAACTTCTATTTAGAAATACATTGATTTGACTTCAATTATCAGTAGGAGTACCACCAGGTAAACAAGTAAGCAACAGAAGACACTAGACTAGAGGAACAATTTGGCCATGACAATTGGAAGGAAAAGGAAAGGAAAATGCTGGAATTGGGATATAGACTACTTTTTTGTGAAAAGAGGAAAGTGAATATATGTGGACTTGTGGGGAAAATGGTATTTCTGCTCCAAAGCCATGTCAAAGATGTATAAGTCTTTAGAAGAAGTAAAATCGTTTTTTTGCTTTTCCTAGAGATTTGAAAACAAAAGCTACTGCAGCCATACCAAAAAAAAAAAAAAAAAAAGCATTGATTACTCAGAGCTATGAAAAAAAAAACTAATTTTGGGATAGAAATACAGGCAATTCTGAAAAGCCTTTCACTAGACAAAATCAAGTGTATTAGTATAAAGGTGCGTGAGTTTAACCATTTTTTAAAAAAAATTGAAGCAGCACGGCTTATCTTATAATTATCCCTGAAATTACTATACAGCAGCATGCTAGAAAAATTACATTGTATAAGTGATAAAATTCCACTTGCTTTTCCTGAAAATGTCATGATTTCTCTCACAGTTGTAGCACTGTATGTAACATAGAAATACATTTTCAAATCAATTGACTCATTGAAATGCACCCAGAAAAACAAACATTTACATCAGCATAGCAGTGTTTCTGAAACAATATAGCACTTAGCAATAGCACTTAGACTTATATACCACTTCACAGTGCTTTACAGCCCTCTCTAAGCAGTTTACAGAGTCAGCATATTGGCCCTAATAAGCTGGGTCCTCATTTTACCCACCTTGGAAGGATGGAAGGCTGAGTCAACCTTGAGCCTGGTGAGATTCGAACTGCCAAATTGTAGGCAGCTGGCAGTCAGCAAAATAGCCTGCAGTACTGCACTCTAACCACAGTCCACTACATCTCTATAATATGGTAGGTAACTACATTAAAAATCCCTCACTCCCAATGTCTCCATGAAGAGACATGGTAGGTTACAAGAGTCAGCAGGAAAAATCTATCTGCAGACAAAAATATTTTTCTATGAGAAATATACAAAAATTAAAACTGCTAATAAAAATTACAAAGCACAAAGGTAATTATAATAGTAATAATAATGTAAGTAAAGGCATAATAAAACCAAGAATCAAGATAACATAAGCAAATTAATTTAAAATAAATTCAAGACCAAGTAAAGTAATAATAAACTAGTCAACAAAATGCTCTTCCATTTTCAGAAGGTTCCAGAATATCAGAAGGAGTTGAACAAGTCTACATTCTAAGTGGATGCTAATCAATAAGACCAGGACAGAAACAGCATCTCCTGACTTTCTTTCCTTTTATTTGCTGAGGACATCATCTTGTAGGCAGCCCATCTAAGGAGATTGAGACCACCAAGCTGTTCCAATAGGAACATAGTGTTTTCCTTGGGAAAACAGAAGAAGAGCTTCCAAGAGGAGGAATTGGCTTGAGTGACAAGAGTTGGGGTAGTTGGTCTGCTGAACTACAACGGCCCCTTTCATTTTACTCCTGGGTAAATTATTTGCATAACTGTTTTGGCTGTGAGGTAGAGCAGAATCCTGCTTCTCTAGCGACTTTTTTCTTTCTTTTTAAATGATCTCTGACCCAGACTGACACCAGCAGTCCTAAAAGGTATGTAACTAAGAAACCAATGCCATGTAGATCAGGACTACTTTTATTGTAGCAGCTATAGATGCATCTCTTTGGTGCCACCTGGTGATTGATAGGTTAATCAGTTGACAAAAACAAAGTTTTTGAGCATCCTTCTAGTCCAACACTTCTTGAACTCTGGCTCCAAGAACACTTATTCAGCAGCTGTATGTTGGCTGCACAAATCTAGGTGCCTGCTGCCTTTCAGTTAAGGGAGAAAGCTCTTGCCTGCTATGAAGTGGTCAATAGGTTGACAGATTTTTGATAAAAAATACTATTAGAAAAGAATAGATTGACTTAAACTTTACAATAATCATCTGACATGCAGAAGGCATGGCAACCGATGTTTCTCATGACTGGGGATGGTCAAGTGTTAGCCAGGGGAACATGCCAATCATTGTTGACCTAACAATGTTGCATGGAAGAACTATATGAACATCAGCACAGCATGTTAAAGGCAAGCATGATTCATGCTAACATGACTTCTTACTACCTCTTATGATGGGAGGAAAGCACTACAGAGATGAGTGTGGATGAGTCCACAGATCTGCTGTTCACAGATCTGAAGATACATTTGAAGAAATTATCCATTGTCGGGGCCCAAGAAGAACACACTGGCTCTTTCATGGCTCTCATTTGGAAAGGATTTTGGTTAGAAGCCTGAGGCACTATGTGCTTTTTTAACTCTCTCTGATCGGTCTGACTAGTGTGAATGGTTCCTTCTCCTTGTCTCTAATGATGGCATTAGAGATAGACTCTTCATCAGTTTCTCTTCTTAACTCCAGATCTCAGGAGGTTACTGAAATTATAGTACTTTGCAATTATGAACACTATCCCTGCCCCACCTGTCTATATTTACTTTTCTAGCTGCAAGGCAAGCTTGATGTTTCTTAATTTCTATAAATCTTTGTTCTTCAAAGAAATATGGTAAAATTATGAGAATTTGCAGGCTGAGTTTCTTCATTAAAAACTTGCTGCCAACCACCTCTGAGCTCAAGAGCTGCAAACTCTTTTATTTCTCAGAGTGAAAACTGGAAAGTCAACATTCACTAAAACTGTAATTATAAGAACCCACTTATTAAGAAATAATCTCATTGGACTGAGTAAGCAGCAGTCTTGTCTTATTCTGTTTGCACTGAGCGTCCTATGCTACAATTCCAAGAAATCTAAAAATCTGAGTTTATATGTCTTGGTTCCTACCTGTAAAAGAATGTAATATCTGGTTCATATACACATATTTATTACTAAGAGACTGCATGAAGAAATGACATATCACACAAAAAAAAACCTCAAAAGAAAAAGAGAGAAATTAGTCTCTTAGACATATTGCCTTTAAATGGAGACAGTTCACACATTCAGATGTAAATAATTTATATGATGAAGCTTGAATTCATATTTATGTTTAATACAAAACACAAACACAATTACAGGAATCAATAAGTATCAGCAGGGAAGAGGAATTTTAAAGATATAATTCTGAAGAAAATTGTTCTTTGAAGCTGCTAGCTGCCCTGAATCCTTCATTGGCATAATTTGGAATTGAAATCTTACATGCAAACATTTCCTATGTTTGTAGGAATGGGTTCTTCAATAGGGACTGGAGTATCAAGAATTTGCAGCATGGAATTCTAGAAGTTGGAGTCCAGCACATTCAAAATGTATACTGTTAAAGGGGGTGGCTCTATACACTTACTTGAGGTGCAATTATAATGTAAGCTTTGGTATGATCCTAAATTTGATAAAATGACCAAAAGGTCATTTGGCCTGACTGTTTGCTCAAAGATAAGAACCGATTCTCTCAGTATTGAACTATACAATCTAAACATATTTACAACTGACTTCTTCCTTTCAGACACTGGAAGAAAAAGTATCTTTGAGGTAGCCATAAACAGATTTCTAAACACGCATACAACCTTAGATTTGAAATATAGGATTAGCAGCAATCCCAGATGAAGAATGGAACCACTTTGAGCACAATACAAGACTGGATCCACAGAGCATAGCGAGGTTACTTATTTTTATACTAGGATTCTGTGTCAGTCTGAAAGCGGCCCCCACAACCTCAAGTTTCAGTTGATGGCAGTAACCGTGGACAATTGAGCTAATTTATCTCAGGCTCAATTGCAGTACAGCTGAAGTTGCTGACCTGCTGCAATTCTTTTTCATTTTTGGAGATAAACTTTACCTTACCCTTCCTTTTGGCTACTGTGAATCACTTGGTCTCTCATGGGTTGGATTATCTCTTAATGTTTAGTGAATACAAGTAAAAATATGGCCATTGAAAAGTCATGGTCCAAACTAAAATCAATGAGTATGCAAGATGTCCCTGGACCCACAATTGTATTTACAGAATGTACACACATGCTTTTGCCATGCCAATTCCACCTGCTGAGAAAACTGAAACTTTATTAGGTAGAAATAAATATATTAAAATAAATCTAGCATTTCTCTCTCTCAATAGGTATTATAGGCAACTATAGTATGTTCACTGTGGAGTTGTCCTGGATGATTATCTTGGAAACATCAACTAGAAAACAACATACAAGAGGGGATCCAAAAGGAACATGTTCCATTTCTTCTTTGTTTTCTTTACTGTTTTCCTGTTGAATCCATCACACAGTTCAAAATACACTGCTCAAAAATAAAATAAAGGGAACACTTAAACAACACAATGTAACTCCAAGTCAATCACACTTCTGTGAAATCAAACTGTCCACTTAGGTAGCAACACTGATTGACAATCAATTTCACATGCTGTTGTGCAAATGGAATAGACAACAGGTGCAAAGCATAGACAGTTAGCAAGACATCCCCAATAAAGGAGTGGTTCTGCAGGTGGTGACCACAGAGTACTTCTCAGTTCCTATGCTTTCTGGCTGATGGTTTGGTCACTTTTGAATGCTGGCGGTGCTTTCACTCTAGTGGTAGCATGAGACGGAGTCTACAACCCACACAAGTGGCTCAGGTAGTGCAGCTCATCCAGGATGGCACATCAATGTGAGCTGTGGCAACGTTTGCTGTGTCTGTCAGCGTAGTGTCCAGAGCATGGAGGCGCTACCAGGAGACAGGCCAGTACATCAGGAGACGTGGAGGAGGCCATAGGAGGGCAACAACCCAGCATCAGGACCACTACCTCCGCCTTTGTGCAAGGAGGGACAGGAGGAGCACTGCCAGAGCCCTGCAAAATGACCTCCAGCAGGCCACAAATGTGCATGTGGCTGCTCAAACGGTCAGAAACAGACTCCATGAGGGTGGTATGAGGGCCCGACGTCCACAGGTGGGGGTTGTGCTTACAGCCCAACACCGTGCAGGACGTTTGGCATTTGCCAGAGAACACCAAGATTAGCACATTCACCACTGGCGCCCTGTGCTCTTCACAGATGAAAGCAGGTTCACACTGAGCACATGTGACAGACATGACAGGGTCTGGAGATGCCGTGGAGAACGTTCTGCTGCCTGCAACATCCTCCAGTAATGGTGTGGGATGACATTTCTTTAGGGGGCTGCACAGCCCTCCATGTCCTCGCTAGAGGTAGCCTGACTGCCATTAGGTACCAAGATGAGATCCTCAGACTCCTTGTGAGACCATATGTTCGTGCGGTTGGCCCTGGGTTCCTCCTAATGCATGACGATGCTAGACCTCATGTGGCTGGAGTGTGTCAGCAGTTCCTGCAAGATGAAGGCATTGATGCTATGGACTGGCCCGCCCGTTCCCCAGACCTGAATCCAATTGAGCACATCTGAGACATCATGTCTTGCTCCATCCACCAACGCCACGTTGCACCACAGACTGTCCAGGAGTTGGGGGATGCTTTAGTCCAGGTGTGGGAGGAGATACCACAGGAGACCATCCGCCGCCTCATCAGGAGCATGCCCAGGCATTGTAGGGAGGTTATACAGGCACGTGGAGGCCACACACACTGCTGAGCCTCATTTTGACTTGTTTTAAGGACATTACATCAAAGTTGGATCAGCCTGTAGTGTTTTTTTCCACTTTAATTTTGAGTGTAACTCCAAATCCAGACCTCCATGAGTTGCTAAATTTGATTTCCATTGATAATTTTTGTGTGATTTTGTTGTCAGCACATTCAACTATGTAATGAGCAAAGTATTTAATAAGAATATTTCATTCATTCAGATCTAGGATGTCTTATTTTTGTGTTCCCTTTATTTTTTTTGAGCAGCGTATATCTTTTAATTGATAAAATGCTTTCATATCTTCCAAGGAACTTAAATGAAAATGCATCATTGGCCTCTGCTCTGCCATCAGGATGCATTGGGTAAATTATTTCTCAATGCCATTTAAAACTAATTCTGCACCAAGTGAGAAATCAAATAAGTTCCTAACCAACCTAGCTGACAATTTTGTTGTCCAAAATGTAGAGGGTGAAACTATAGGGACAGCCATACTGGACTTAATTCTTACAAACAGAGAAGAAGTGATAGAGGGAGTTGAAACTGCAGGAACCTTGGGTGAGAGTGACCATGTCATACTAGAATTCAACATAACACAAACACAAGCAATAGAACATAATGACACCAGAGTCTTGGATTTTAAAAGGGCTGATTTTTAATAAACTCAGAGAGAACTTGGGAAAGATTCCATGGATGAAAATCCTAAAGGGGAAAACAACTCAAGAATCTTGGGAAACTCTGAAAAGTATGATCATAGAAGCCCAGACCAGCACAATATCACTGAAAAAGAAAAACAAGAAATCCAAGAAGAAACCAGCATGGCTGCACAAAGATCTCTCTGGCAAATTGAAAGAAAAAAAGGACAAGTACAAAAAAATGGAAAGAAGGACCTACAACTAAGGCAGAATATCAGCAGATAGCCAGAATCTGCAAAGATGAAGTCAGGATAGCAAAGGCTCAGAACGAACAAAGATTTGCAACAAAAGTCAAAGATTATAAAAAAAAAAGTTTCTTCCAACATATAAATAACAAGAAAAAAATCAAGGAAACAGTTGGTCCACTAAAGAGAGAAGATGGCAAGGAAGTAACAGGCAACAGAGAGAAAGCAGAACTGCTTAATTCATTCTTTGCATCGGTCTTCACGCAAAAAGAAACTATAGCTCAACCCACCAAAAACATAACTGTAAAAGACAGACCAGAAATAAAAGTTAAAATAAGCAAAAAAAAAAACAGTAAGAGAACACCTGTCTGATTTTGATGATCACAAATCACCAGGGCCTAATGGATTACATCCCAGAGTTAAAGGAGCTGGCAGAGGCCATCTCCATCTTTCAAAACTCCTGGAGCACTGGGGAACTACCAGAGGACTGGAAAAGAGCTGATGTGGTTCCCATCTTTAAAAAAAGGGGGGGGAAAGCCAGACCCAGGAAACTATAGACCAATCAGCTTAATATCAATACCTGGGAAGATACTGGAAAAGATAATAAAAAAACATCTAGAAACAAGTAAAGTAATAACTAGCAGTCAGCACGGGTTTGTAAAAAACAGATCATACCAAACCAATCTTATTTCATTCTTCAACACAGTGACGAAATTAGTAGACCAGCAAAATACTGTGGACATAATACATTTTGATTTCAGCAAGGCATTCAACGAAGTAGACCACAACCTACTTCTTAGTAAGCTAGAAAAAAGTAGAATAGATAGCACCACCACTAGATGGACTCGCAACTGGCTGGCAAACCGTACTCAACGAGTAGTCCTTAATGGGTCTAAGTCTACATGGAGGGAAGTAAGCAGTGGGGTGCCACAAGGTTCCGCCTTAGGCCCAGTACTCTTCAATATCTTCATTAACGACTTAGATGAGGGAATAGAAGGGGAACTTACCAAATTTGCAGATGATACTAAGCTGGCAGGAATAGCTAACACCCAAGAAGATAGGCTCAAGATCCAGATGGATCTTGACAGACTAGAACACTGGGCCATATCTAACAAAATGAAATTCAATGTAGAGAAAAGTAAAGTCATACACTTAGGCAAGAAAAAACAAAAGTACACATATAGATTGGGTGAAACCAGGCTCAATAGCAGTAACTGTGAGAGGGATCTTGGAGTCTTAGTGGACAACCAGCTAAATATGAGCCAACAGTGTGCAGCAGCCGCCAAAAAAGCTAATGCAATCCTAAATTGTATTAACAGAGGGATACAATCAAGATCAAGGGAAGTACTAATACTACTCTATAAAGCCTTAGTAAGTCCACACCTAGAGTACTGCATCCAGTTTTGTTCACCACATTATAAAAAAGATGTTGAGACTCTAGAAAAAGTACAGAGAAGAGCAACCAGGATGATTAGGGGACTGGAGGCTAAAACATACAACAAACAGTTGCAGGAACTGGGCTTGGCTAGTCTGGTGAAGAGAAGGACCAGGGGAGACATGATAACGGTCTTCCAATATTTGAGGAGCTGCCACAGAGAGGAAGGGGTCAAGCTATTTTCTAAAGTGCCTGTAGGCCAGACAAGGAATAATGGATGGAAACTGAACAAGGAGAGATTTAACCTGGAAATAAGGAGAAACTTTCTGAATGGAACAGCTTGCCCTCGGAAGTTGTGGGAGCGCTATCAGTTGAGACTTTCAAGAAGAGATTGGACTGCCATTTGTCAGAAATGGTGTAGGGTCTCCCGCTTGAGTGGGGGGTTGGACTAGATGACCTACAAGGTCCCTTCCAACTCTGATTATCTGTTATCTGTTAACTAATATATTTAACTGAAGGTAATTCTGAGAGATAGCATCACTTTTTGCAATTTTGTCTGCGTAACCTCAAGTATTTTGGAAAAAAAATGTATTTTTTCCTACAAACTGATACTATCACCTCCTATAGAATGCTTATTGTGTGATTCTATTTCCTATGCTCCTTTCTGTCTTGAAGATTTTTATGCCTTCAACCTTTGTCATGCAGTTTCTTTTTGTATTTTTGAAGATATGTTTGCATTTTCCCCTTTCTCCCCAGCCTTTCCGCTCCTATAAAATCAGAGCCTAATGACAGAAGAGCCCTAAAGGCTTTTTGCAGAAATTACTGATAAAAAAAAATCTTCCAACTTTATGCCATGTAGAATGTCATAATATGGATCTTAACAATCCATCACAGTGACAGCTATAAAGATGCAAAAGTTGTCTAGTCTAGCACATGTCCTTGCTAACATTTCTTATATTGTGTTTAAATGCAAATAGCTATATTCCTCTGCTTCGTGGACCTGACTTAATGACCCATTTATCTTTGTCAACTTGAATCAATATTTTTCAGGGCTGTTATGATGGCAAAAGTTTTGGTCACTATTTTTCTCAGGAAGATTTGTAACCCTCCCAATAGGTTTTACATCTGAATTACGTTTAACTAAATCAAAATGGCAAGGTACCTTCTTCAACCTTTCTAACTTTATCAAAATTGGAGTCAAAAACTACTTCGTTCCTCTGCCTCAAAATGTAATGTTTTTGTTTTTTTTCTTAAACTTGTTTTTTTCTTAAAAATAAGTTTTTTGTTTTAAGTTTTCTTTATGTCCACAATTGCTTTTATTAGGATGAAAAAGATTACCACTACCTTTTGTTTTTTCCCTTTCTTTTTCAAAGTTCCATTTGAAGCTTTGCATCCATTCTTGAGTTTTGGATAACTTCTTTGGGGCTTCTTCTACATATATCCAAATTCGCCATCTATAGTTAGTCCATTTTCCAATTCCTTTCTGATTATGCATGGGTAAAGCTTTCTTTCAGTTCCACTCGTAAATGGTTTAAGCAGTGTTAATGCTATGCTTTCATTAAAACTAAACGGCTCCCCAACCCTCCTGCTCCCAAAAAGTATTTATGTCCAGACTTGATACTAGACTTAGACAACCAGGCAGTTGCCTAGGGCATCAAATTTTAGGGGATGTCAAAGTTGAAAAGACTTCCAAAATACACAGTATGAGTATAAAATCTTATAATTTTTCATCATTCCTTTAGGACTTTTTCTTTCTATGCTTTTCAAACATGTCCACCTGTAAAGTTGGATGTGACATATAACAACGTTTGGGCGCTGATAGAATTAAAATTTACTGTGATTCATACTATAAAAGTTGAAAATTTCTGAAAAAGATAACTTTTGTCCAGGACTGAAAATTGTAAGTATAATGCTCAAAAACTCAATGAAAAAAAGATAGAAGATACAAGTTGGCACCTCTTTGAAATTCCTAAAAAAAAAAAAAAGGAAGACGAACCAAACTATAGCGGTGCCAAAATATGACTTTGGCTAGTGTGCCAGAAGGTCATGTCTGGCCCTGTTTGTGCATGCTTTGAACACAGAAGATGTGTCCCCAAAACAGATGAAAAATAGTAGTGTTTAGACCAGGATTTAATTTATAGCAGAATTCTTCAGCCCTAGAACTTCACTGCTAATCCCTGAGGAGTTTCAGAATACCTCAGTTTCTACAAAATTCCTTTTCTCTGCTATAAAAGGACTAGATTTTATTAACAGCCACCTATAGGCTTAGGGGGGGGAAAAAGCTTGCAGAACATATATGATGACTCTCAGATACTTCCTCCCCTCCATCATAACACATTAACATTCGGTCTCCTCAAATGTAAACATTTGTTTTTCTATTTGCTACATTTTTAGCAAACTCCTCCTCACAACAGGATTTACTTATTTATTTTAAAAACTCAGATTTTCTATTTTGCCCTGTCAAACATTCCATGTCTCCCTGTTGTTACATTTCTGGTAGAATACCATTCATGGTAGAATCAGTTCCAGTTTGGCAGGATCCTCCATTAAGGGTTCTCTGTTGAGTCTTGGTAGAACCTGTAATGGTAGATATGTGACTGGGAACGGCGTTCTCTGATGAACAGCACTGGTACATTCTGCATTATTAACTTCTACTTGCCTGTGCTTTACCCTGTAGGAAATCAACAGTGCCAATTCAGACCCAATATTGATCAAGATGCTGCTGCTATTTTTTTTTAAAAAATAGCAACTGAGGGCAGGGTACAGCATCTTCTACTCTTCTTACAAAAGAAATCTACCTGAAATCCCATTTTTCATCCTTCTTTTCAATGAGGGGCAGGATTCCCTCCCTCCCCAAAATAGCTACTTCTGGATGAAAATAAGCGGCAGAGTTTTTATCTATAAATTGGAAAGGGATTAGGGAAACAGCAGAATTAACCTCACCTTCGCCACATCATTTCACCTTTCTTCATGCAGCAGATGGTGCACTTGAGAAAACGTAACCAAATATAAAAGGGATATTGGTCCTGTTCTTAGTAGTCGTCATGCTGGCACTAAATTGTTAGTATTTATTTGCTTATCCATTGAAAGATAATGAAGAATTAAGAGATACTGTGAAGGACAGGATTATAAGACACATACTCTACTACGCCTTGAAAACAAATGACACTGAATACACAAAAAATAAATCAAACTAGAATATTTTGATCATATTTTGGAACATGAATGAACACATTTAAGGCTTATGGAATCTATTTGCCATTTTCCAGAACTTTATCATTGAAAGCCTGATGCAATAGTAATATAATCAGAATTAAGACATTCAGCACCTGCAAGTTTGTTTTGATGAAATTGAATGGAACTCAAAAGCCTGCAAAAACCAAATACATTTCTTGTTGCCCTCCTCTTCGGCTTCTTTGTTTTAGTCATATATTTTGGGACAAGAGAGATTAGTACTGTTGTTAAATAATAGGAAGCCAAATAGTATTGAACTACTGCAAATCCCCAGAAATCTACCAATAAGTATTGAATTATCTTCTTTTGCTTAGGTTGTTGTTGTTGTTTTGATCTAACCCTCCTTGTGGGGTATAATCATTGTTCAAGTATCTATGCTGATAAGCTTTAGATTATAGCAAAATGTAATCTTGTTTTTCCATCAGTCTAGATTATTCAAAAATTATGTGACTGAATAACCTAGCCAACTCAACATAAAGCCAACTTTTATAAAGACACTGAACACAAATGGAATAGTTCTTCTTATTCTCACGGTCCCTTTGCTAACAGTATTGTATTGTGAATGAAACTATTTTCACTCAATGTTCTTACAAACCCTTTGGGCGGAGACATTTGTCAGACTTTAAATCTTCACTTTTACCAGAGAAGGCCTTCAGATTTAATCTAATATCAAAGATATTAGAAACAGTCACCAATACAGTATGTTGCATAGCCTTAGCAAAGGTCACAAAGAGGAACTATCAATTAGCTTCCCTCCTGTCTACCGCAATGTCCTGGGGATGAGCTGTTGATCACATGGATATATCCATATTGTTTTCCTAGTAATGGTACAGACATTGTTCGCTTTCTTTTGCAACTTTCTATTCTGGTCTACACTTTTCAGGATGTTTCTAATAGTCACCCATCCATCTATGAACCAGATCCATGCCTATTTAAATGTTCAAGCTATCCAGATTCTTGATATAACTTGGGATAGTACTTGAAAAAAAAAAGAAATAAACTTGATGTGGGTGGAGAAAGAGAAATTTATCCAACACCCTTTAAACACAGTTCCCTGTTGTGGTATACTCTTATATACTCAGTAAAGATTCTATACTCAGTAAAAATTCTAAAAATCTTTCATTTTAAAATTTTAAGTTTTGCATGGAAAATATTATAAATGCAGAGTATTTTACATCTGAATTTGCTTCAAAGGTTGTGCAGTCCCTTATTGCCCCCATTTTTCCTTCAACTAATAAGCTGGCTTAGAAACAGGAGAATAAAAAAATAATTGGATATGCCATGAGAAGAACGTTTACTACCTGTGAGGCAAGAACGATAGGGCCTAAACCTCAGGTGCAAACTCTGCCTGTGTTAGATGCCTAGGGCTGTGTGTGTCCAGGGCTTTAGAAGGCGGTAAAAATGAATAATATACAGGCAGCCCTAAGTTACGAACATTTGACTTAAGCACAACCCCTAGATATGACAGGCTGCCTATTACAAAAAAATGGTGGACAGCATTCTCCTTCCTCAAGCTGATGAAGCACTGAAGCCCTGCAAAGCTTGTAGGAACCGCTAAAAACAGACCGTTATATTAAAAACATGCAGCTTCAGCACTTTGTTAGCTCAAGAAAGGAGAATGCCACCTGCCATTTTTTTAAATAGACAACCCATTTATGAATTCTAATTTAAGTACAAATTTGAGTTACAAGATTTAGGGAAGAGAACTCATTCTTAACCCATGGACAGCCTGAATGCACTTGTAACTGACCCACGATAATTACTGCACACCCTTAGATATTACAGCAGAATTTTGTTTGCTACATTTCAATTTCAAATGCAGCCATTAATCTGAGATCTCTTTGCTCTGAGACTGAACTTGGCTCAACTAAGACCCTAATATGTTCTCCAACACTCTGAAACCAAGGCAGGTACACGGGCACAAAACTAGTGAGGACTGAAGAAATGTCCAGCATGAAACACAGGAATGTAACCTGAATTAGTTTGATAAGAAAACATGACCTGGAACCATGGTGAGTTATGTGACCAAGAGCGATAACTTAATAGCCAGGACTGTGAATGGCCTAGAAAATGCATTTGTATGGAAATTCAACACTTTGTCCTCAATGCTCACAGGTGCAAATTCGATGCAACAGACTATTTGTAACTGTTCTCTATTGCTATAAGAAGAGCATTGCATTGATCCATTTATTCACAGAGGACTGCCACAGTCACACAAGGAACATGAGTTAGGGCATGTAATAGTACAAAAACAGGAGCTGCAATATTACACTGGGAGCAAGGGACCTTATGATCAAAATGACTTCCCTGCATTTTTCAAAGGCCAGACAAGTCTTAAAACTGAATGCAAAGCCAGTTTTCAAAAGATGCCGATTGTAATTCGTGTATCTTGGGGTTACCTGCAAAATAATGCTAAGCTTGTATACTACAGCTGTTGGCTCAGCACATTAAACACACTCAACCTCCTGAAATCTCTTTTCAAGAGACTACAATAAAGCAGACTGATCACACATAATGCAACTGAGGAATGTAGGCCAATCATTGGGCTTCCCTCTCTCTACCCCACCCCAGCAAAAATAAATAAATAAATAAATAGAGGAACATAGGAACCCATTAGTCTAAGTCAAGTTTGAGGTAACCAGCTTGTACCGCTAAAGAGACAGAGTGCTAGCTTGGAAATGATCCCACTGCCCTTTTGCACAATTTACAGTTGCTGGACACAGGCAATTAATTGATCCATTTCTGGGATGAAATAAATAAATCCTGGGTTTCACCAAAATAGTATACATGCTGCCTGTGAAACACATTATGTATATATATATATTCCTCTCTAAGGCCATTTTCAACTCCTTATTCCAGTTTATTAAAAAGGAGCAAAAAAAAGGGGGGGGGAGAGAATGTGGAGGGGAGAGAACTATCATTCTGTGATCACTGACAGATGATCACAATTTGCTTTTTGGCTGCACTCAGCAGTGAAATTCCTAGAGTCCAGCTGTCTCATATTGCCTCCTGCAGTTATGAGAAATAATTACGGCAGCTTTGCTGTGTTTAAGAGGGTTATATTACATTAAAAAATATGACACAAGATAGAGAAGCTCTGTGGCCAGATCACCTGCTCTTAATGAAATCGCCTCTAATTTTGTAATGGCCAAATAAGCCAGAGTTTTCATAACTGTGTAACAGTCTGCAGGTTCTCTTTAAATGAACTGCCCGAGTGCATGCTGTTGATTTTCCATTTTTAAACAAAACTGTTCCAGATCTATTTTTCTGATCTATAATACATGTCGTGTCCATACCTCCTCCCTCTCTCCAATAGTTTCCATTATTCTAGGTAGTTCTGCTAGAAGGTCTGTTTCTGACCTTGCCATTTATGAGTCCCAGGGGAATGTTGCCCGATTCTTCTGTGCCTGGGTGGTATGAGTAGCAGCTGTGTCTTTAGTCCCTCCCTATTCTTGTTTTCCCAAGGAAGAAGGTAGTCTTTGGAAGGAGCAGCATGGTCTTACAAGAGGCTTAGAAGTCCTCCAAAAGCTTGGATTAGAAGCTGACAAGTACAAATCTTTGCTCATGATTTACAGCTGCTCTTTTTCCCCTCAAAGGATCCTTTCCATCAAATTGTAGAAACAAAAAGGTTTCTTCCTAAACGTCAGGATCCAATGCCATGGGGTTTATGATTGATTATGTAGGTGGAGGATTATCAGATCTGTATTGCAGAACACTGGATGACCACTAGACAATGGCAATGGGCTGGAGTTTTTCTGAATTTGTTTGCTGCCATCTAACAGTATTCCAGATGTTTCTAAACATAAAGTGGCAACCTTAATCTTAAGCTCCTTTTCCCATTAGAACATCAAATACAAAATATTTGATTGGATGACCAAAATCAAAATGATAGAGTTGATGATCAGAAAAAAACGTATAAAACCTGCAATATTCCTGCCTTTTAAGAAGAAAATACATAGGCAGTGAAAGTTTGGAAATACTGAAGAGTAGTAGCGGCAGAGAATGAAATGTTTTACAAGCAAGATAGATCTATGTTCGGTTCCTGAATTCTTAAAAGATGTCCTAGGCAGGCTGATACCAGTTAAGATAGATCCATTATTAGATGAGGCATTGTCTAATTATATGAAGCAACTTCTCCAATACTTCATAAACAAGGAGAGTTAATGAGAATCCATAGCCCTAACGCAAAATTTCTCTGCTAATGGGGTTTCTCTTGAAAGCTATAGTTTTGTTATGAAAATATTGATCTATTCTTCATGTTTAGTACACAGATAAATAAAGTATGAAAACTGATGAAAGGATTGCTATTAGGATATTAAAAAGGGCTTCTGGTCATGATGAAAATGGCATGAAGAAACTGTATCCCACTAGGAGATATATTCTTAAATCCTACCCACCCAACTTGTTATCATTACAACCTATGTTATAAAATTAATTCATCTTCCTGGTTTGTCATGAAACGGAAAGAAGTAATTAAATTGCAATGAGCGATTTAATTTCTTATTGTAGCCATCTAGAGGGTATATATTATTTCATCTATGAGGATGCCTCCAGAATATCTCCTCCTCCCCCCCCCCAATCAACAACCGGCAACACTCCTTTTCATAGTATTTTTGTATCACAGACCTGAATTCACAAATAAATTTTTCCTATGAGAGAATGTCCATCTTAAGATACGATATACTTCTTCCTTCTTGGAACAAGGATCAGTTCTCATTTCCCAACTGGAGTAAATTAGCAACAATTAGTTGGGTCTTGTTAAATGAACAGAGACTTAACTCCAACTCTGGGCCTGAACCCAGCAAGTTTAATCATGCAGGACTGAGATTCATACTTACTTTCAGAGAATATGCCAAGGCAATGAAGCCCAAACAGCAGAAATTGAGGTATACAAAGTTGAAAATGGACCAGAGATAATAATCATTCACTTCAGTGGTGTCTGGGTAGATTTCAATTACAGCAGTGGGATTAGTCATCGTTTTCTTCTCCACGGAGTGTTTGCATTGCACCGGTGGTCTCAGGCTGTCCCCTTTGCAGGTCTTGTTCTCCATTAGGCACACAGCAGAAGAAGGAGACAGCACAGGGGACCCTTGCTGTATGGGGGGCGTCTTGGAGATGCAGGCGAAGCACCCCTGCTGGGGTACATGAGGGGGTCTTCGAGTCCAGAAAGCCCCGTCAAGGGGACATGGAGGGCCCAAGGGGGGTTCCTGTGGCCTCTCCGTGATGGCAACCCCCAGTTTACACAACTATATCCAAGGAAAGTAGGTCCCCCTGAGAAAGATAGCGATGGAGGAAGTGGGGAGGGTCAGGAAGACAAAAGATGTGAGTGATAAAAACAAAACGCCGGGATGCAGGAAATCAGAAATAGAAAAGAAGTAGTGGGAAAGGCAAGAGGAAGAAGGGAGAAAAAGAGGGATTTCCAGGCAAGGCAAGGAGAAAAGAGAAAAGAGAGGAGCCTGTTTAAACACATGTACCACAAAGGGAGTATTCTCTAGCTGACAGAGCAGTCGTTAATGTATGCAGCAGTGTTAAGTTCCTGGATTCCCTGCAGCTGGGTGTCCCAGCTCCGCAGTAGGCTTGGCTTTGCCCTCCCCTGCTTCCCACACAAAACAGCCTCGGAGTTCATTAATTCCCTGGGAAAAGCAAGGAGCTTGACACATCGTCACATGCCTTCCCCCAGCCCTCTCTTTCTCTTCTCCCTCGGCTTGGTTTCATCCCCACCCCCGCTAAAGTCCTTTGCAGTCGGGTCGGACAAAAACAACAGCAATTCTCTCCTCGGTCACTCGTTGTAAACATTCCCGAGGGTTTTTGATTCATCCTCCTCCCCATCGAGAAACCGGGCAAGGGGGGGGGGGAGAAGACTTCCAAAGAGGAGGGAGCGTGGACTCGGGGTGAAAAGGACTCTCTCCCTGCCACGAGACTCTAGTCCTCATTCTCCCCCCCCACCTCCCTCCCCCCACACACACCCCACCCCGCATATCTCTCCCTCCAACCCTTCTCATCCACTCTTTGCCCATCTCTTCCGCGGGGCTCTCCTGTCCCATGTTGGCATTGAAGCAGCCCCGGCTTGGATGAGGCGATGAAAAAGCTAGGCTGTTCCTGGAACCGACTGCACAAGCTGCGACAGAAAAGCCCGGCCTCCTAGGCTTTCCACCGCTCGGTCTCTGCCCATTTTGCTGAGCGTTTCATCTCGGGCTACAATTTCTCCAGGACTTTCCCTTCCTCCCCTCTCTTCACCTGTCAGCAGTTTTGGACGGCGGCGTCGCGCGGTCGGGGGTGGCGAGGGAGAAAGGAGGAAGAGGAGGAGGAGGAGGGAGGAAAAAAGCCCCCGGGGGAGGGTATGTGTAAGAGTGAAAGAAGCGCGCCTTTTCTCGCCGGCTCCTCTCCCTTTCCCACCGGCTTTGCAATTACGAAACGGAGCCTGCCCGTAGATCCACCGGCGCCGGAGCCCGTCCCTCCGTAGAGCAAGGCGAGGGAGGGAGGCGGGCAGTTGTGCTGCATCTCCAGCTCAACACTGCCGCGGCCTCTTCTTTAGCAACTGGAGTTCGCGGAGGCGCTGAGGGAGGGAAAGGAGGGGCGAGCGGGTAAAGAGGTCAAACGGTCCCGCTCGGCCTCAGCCCAAGCCGGGCAAGGCGTGCGCACACCCGTCCCCAAAGACCCTGCGGGCACTCCGTTTTCCTTTTTCGCTTCGCCAAGCCCGCTATTTCCACGAGTGCGCGGTCTTTTTCTCCCGCTGCTCTCGCCCTCGGCTCCTAACGCGCAATACGCGCGTGCTCTCTTTCTCTCTCTCTCTCATACACACAAAAGCTTTCTTCTGGGGGGAGGATTCCACAGTTGTCAAGTCCTCCCCCCCCAACTTACCTGCTGGAAACACAACCTTCCCGCAACTGCCATCTCCATGACCGGGCTTTTTGGCGTCGATTTTGAGAGGGCTTTGAAAAGCTGAGGAAAGGCGATGGGGTCATCCTGAGGCTTGCCCTTGGACCATCGCATACGCCACGCGTGGCTTAGTAACACTGAAAAACGATTAGCCGCTCCCGATCGTCATTCGCGGCCTCTTTAGTGAGGGGTTGGGGAGGGTGTGTGTGTGTGTGTGGAAGAAACTCGAAGTGAGGCTGGGAGAGAACAACAGGACGCCGAAGGGAAAGAAGCGCTCGTCATGCTCCGGTCAGGGAGCGCGGATAGGAATCGGATCAATATTGGTTCCAGGCTGTGTCAGCGAGCACGCATATACAGCCATAGCTCCAATATCAACAAGCTCTCCTCTCCACTGTTTACACTTTTATTGGAGGCAGTTGTCTTCTTTATTGCCTTGGTTGCAAAAAAAGTTCTGAAGAACTTGAAAGCTTAAGGTATGCAAAGGTGTTGTGACCTAGATGAGTTCTCTAATAAAGCTACATTGGATTCAACAGGCCGTCGCTGCACTCCACTCTGTTGATAAATAATGAAACACAGCAAAAAGTGCTCTGATCAACGGGAACTAGGAAAGTAGTAGTAGGGGCCCCGTGGATGATTTCAGCAGATGTGTAGTATTATAGCAAGGGGAGTCCTCTAGTTGGCATATGAAAAGGTATAACAAAATCAAAGAGCTCTTCCTACAATATCTTAAGTCTGGCCTCCCATAGGACATAATCTTATTTTAGTTCCTAAATTGTTAGATTGTAGCTTTTACAAAAGTTTGTAGAAACAATACCATGTCATAATAAATAAGGGAGGTGGCTACCATTATACATAAGTAGAATAATCTCTAGACATATTTAAATTGCATTTTATTTGCTCATCACAATAACACTAATAATTTATCGGTTCTTAAACAGTAAAATATATTCACCAAGTGATGAAACAAAAACTTTCTTGCTTATAAAGGTAACTTTGAATCTGTTCAATTAGTTTTTCATCTAATATTCATAATTTTTTTTGTATTTGAACAATTGGAAAGGAGTAATGTCAGTTTCAACATATTGTTATTTGTAATAGAAATACAATACTGCATTTTAATAAGCCATCAACTTGATATTTTTGTAATTAAGTAGGAAATGAAATGGTCAAAATAGTGTTTCTAGAATGTAATGGGAGGTTCATAGATCTGGATAGGAAGAAAAATCTGCAGAGTCAAAGCAGAATAACTTATTTTCTTAAATCCCGCTTGCAGATTGTGGTTACACATAAACTGGTTGGGATCACACAAGACACTAAATCACAAAAACATCGATGCAAGTTTATTGTAATCAAACTTTTCATGTTGTGCAAATGCCTTAGTTGGTTAAAAATGAATTTTGCTTCTTTCATTTCTCCACATACAAAATACCTATTTAACCTTTTTACTAGTAGGACTTTCATTTAAAAATGCTTTAAGATTAAGTTTATGCTTAGGACTGAGCTGCACAATCTCTAATCATGGTTGTCTGTAATGAACAAAATAATTGTGCCTTGTTCAGTCTATTCATCTTTTTTTAACCTTTGTTTCTCGGAGTATTAAAAAAAGTCAGATTAAGCAAAAATATTAAATCAGAATTCTGAGTTCATTGCAATAATCCAAGGTTAAAATAAGCAGGTTTCATAAAACAAGTCTTTGTTTCAAAAATATTTTTTTCTGGGAATGAGTTCATGTGTCATGATACAACAACAATCAAGTACTACTGTATACACAGTATAATTTGGTATGATATATGAATCAGGTGTGTTCATACCAAATCATGTATTCCCTTTAAAGTTTCTCCAGACTACTTTTTAAAGAATGACATGATAGTTGTTGTGGTTCGCCGGCAGCAGGTGCAGACAGCTGAGGTCTCGGAGAGTGAGGACTCAGATGAGGGGCCTGCGTGTGATGTAGGGATGGGGCCAGGACCATCAGGAAGTGGAATGCTGCCTTTGGAGATTGTGGAGGCTGGCAGCAGTGATGAAGAGGTTCCCAAGGAGCCTGTGCCCAGTGTGTGTGTGTGTGTGCAGGGCTGCTCAAAGGAAAGAGCAGCTGCAGCAGCACAGGCGATTCTGGAGTAAGGCTGCAAGGTAATGGCCCTTCCCTCAAGAGATAAAAGCCAGCTGAGAAACTGGAGTTCTTTGCAGGAAGCAAAGAAGTTTTTGCACTCAAGCCTTGTGGATGTTCAGAATATCTTGGTTGGTGTTTGGAGACTCTTTGTGTTTGAAATCTTTCTTAGTCCCTTTATCTAATATTCTTGGCAGCCTTGCACTACCTTGGCAAGGCTCGTTCTTATCAGAGATAATTAATTTGAAACAGCCTTTTAACCGTGAAGGAACAGAATTAGTAAAGAACCATTAAAAGGTTGTTCTGTTACCTCTGTTTCGTGTTGGTTTCCTTGGAACAAGGTTTGGGTCAGAACAATAATGTGTGGCAATGAAAACTGTTTATTTTCAATTTATTTGATTACTAGTTGAGAAGAGAACAGCTATGAAACAGATTGTATCTTTTGAACAGGCAAGAACATAACAGCATTTCACAAATTAGAGAAAACAAGTAAGAGAATGCTCCAAGCCACCAGGAAACTACTAATCCAGCAGTGCGATCTGCATGCCAAATTTACTAAGACTATTTCCAATAAAATGTGGTGGACTTTATTCTTCTCAAGAATGTGGGATCTGCTATACAACAGCTTTCTCCTACTCGACACAATGGTTTAGACTTCCAATATCAATAGTATGATCCAAATTTTGGAAATGGCACTGGAGAGACTTTTACCCATTCAACATTAAGCTGCAATGTGTAACACTGCCAGTCTATCAATCAGTGCTGATCAGTTTTGATTGTCTGATATATTTTATTATGGAGGTGTATTCAATCCCACATTTCACAAATCTTTAAGACTCTTTAAGACCCTTATACAAAATCAGGGTGCTATTGGTTTTACCTGAAGCAAACCTGTTTTAATCTTAAACTCTTGTTCCATTATCCTTGTCTTCTCATAGCCTTGTGATTAGGCTCAAGTATTATGAAATATTTCAAATGAACTAACATCTCTGTTCACAGCCTAGCATTAACAACAACCCAGCTCTGTAATCTATCAAGTCTCATTTGCTCTACAATAGTTGATCATATGACTTGTCAGACTCAAAACAAAACCTAGCACAGAAATTACTCCTCTTCTGAAACACCTGATATAGAAATCTATGCAAAAAGAAATTGAATATATAGAGATATTCACAGAATTTCAATCCCCAGATTAAATTCCTCAGAGTTGAACATATTTTTCTGAGTTGCTTACAATATTTTTCTTCACAACAGAATGCAATGGTAGAGTCAAACTTTCTAAATAAAACTTGTACTGCATATTAAAGATAAAGAATAAAAACTTCTTCAAAACTAACTTGAGTCAAAATGTCTCATAAATTGAGCCAAACATCTCATAAACTTTTATGACAAATACTTTTTGGGAAAAGTCTGTTCTCATATCTCAAAAAGAAACTAGGAATTACAAAAGGTTTGGAAAACTGAAGAGCAAAATATTCACAAACAGGACATACTACCCGAGTAGGGGAAGCTTAGGCTAAATGGCCATTTAACGTTTATCTTTACTTTCACTTTATCTTTTACCTTCCCCATTACAATGGCTATTTCCCAAGTATTCATTACTAATCATAACCATGTTTTATAAAATGTGTTAATTCAAAAACACTCTGCCACATTCCACACTTCATAGATGACAGAGATGCAACCGGTATATATATTTTTATATTCAACAGTGCAAATAGAGAATCAAATGCTATTTTAGTGGTGACTTCTCTACTATGAAGAATTTTTCAATGATCAACTGCAATATACATACATACTTACATACATATATGATATATATATGCATATATACATATATGATGGGAGAGTTGCTAGGAAATTGTATCCAAAAACATATATTATTTGGAGGAGTGTGAGCAGAAAATAAAGTTGCTTAACAAGACAACTTATGCTCAAAAATATATGAAAGGATCATGCTTCAAAGAATCAAAAATCTGAAGGATACATACAATATTAGGACTCACCAAAATTTGTAATTTTATTAGAGCCTTTATATGGTATGTTATCAGAAGGATGACAAATAAATTGGAAGATCAGTATTTTTTTAATTTAAAAACATTTCCTCTCATTTCTACTTTCTTGATTTTGTTCTGAATGCCATCAGTCACAATATAAAAGCAAAGCATGATGTGCTTGTGGGTGCATTTGTATTGAGACTGTGGAAGGCAATGACTGATTGCTTTTACACGTTGCCAGTACACTTTGCAAAACCAACGGAGTCATTATCTCGATCAAATGCTGTGTAATAGCATCCAATGAAAACATCACCAAGAATCCAAAGAGGCCCACCAGGTGGTGGGACATCCAAGCCTGAAAATCCACTCAAACAAAGAGTTTCTCCTTGAACAGTAACCTATAGAAGGAGAGGAAAAAGTAAAACAAGTAATAAGATAATTTGTTTTATAACATTATTGTTCTGTATAGAATTAATTCTATGGTAAAATTTAAACAATTTGAATTTAAAGCATATACACACATACATATACAGTAATCAATTCATCCTAATGTCTATGGAGATTGTCAATCATCCAAATCATGGTTGTTTCAACAGTGCTTTTTCCAAAAGGCAACTGGACTTTGTTTTGTTTTTCTTTGAAAATGTTTAGCTTCTTATCGAAGCAGTTTCTTCAATTCAGAACTGAAGAAGCTTCTCAGATGAAAAGTGAAACATTTTCAAAGGAATGGAAAGTTCAGTTGCCTTTTGAAAAAAGCAGCTTCAGGACATCATTTTTTCTTAATAACTGTCAAGAGTTTTTAAGGAAAAGTCGTATTTTTGTTCCTCTATTTCAAGGACTGAAAATGCTATGTTAATTTTGGAATTCATAACTTTTCCTTACTGCTTACTATATATTTCTCAACTAACACAGGATGCAGTTAAAATTCTTCTAGATCTTTTTACAAAATCATATGTAATGTTTGTTCAACATTACTCCTGACCTATCTCAGTGTATAAACAGACTTGGGATTAGTCCATAGTACTTTCTGGAGCCCCCACTATCTTCTTAAATGAGCAGAAGCAATTCAGTACATATCAAAAAGAACTATCACTAGGTATATTACACAGAAAATATGAAGAGAATCTGTTAAGCATTAAGAAAAAGAATATTAGAGTGTCATGGAACTTACTTTTAAGGCATACTGATCTGGAGTAAGAGCATAAGACTGCCCTCCCAGCACTAGAGACACAGTGGGAAGTGTAGATAGCTTATCACATGGGAGCATGTACTGCAAACAAAACAACAGAGAAAAATAAGAACCTGCTATGGACAAACACTGGGCGAGAAAAATCCTCTCCTTTCCTGAGATGTGATAGAAGCCAGTAGTTAAGATGGCCTTCTTCAAAATGGTCATCCTTAGATTTACATAAAACCTTCACTGATAATGTTGCTGGCAATGGTGGAAATTATAATTAAATCAATTTGAGAACCACCAGGTTGAGGAAGGCTGCCTAAGGAATAAACGACTAGAGGTTTGCAAATACTTGTTCAATGTATCTTGTTTTCACTTAAGATCAACTTTCAGAGTCTAGTACAACTTAGGCAGAATTAACAATAAATGAGAAACAATGATAGAAAAACAATAAAAAGACAATCCTACTCATCTGTATAGGATATGTAAGTATCCTATACATACTTCCTCTCAAACCAAAAAGCATGACCAGCAGGGCTTCCCAAACACTTTACTCCAGAACCTAGAGAAACAGCCATATTTTTAAAGACTACTAGAACATCATCAGGGTGCAGCTACATGGATCTTGGGGTTGGGAGCATCATTTTAGAGTACAGGAGTCACAAAAGAGAAGCCACACTTCCTGGATCCTGACATTGACTGAAGGCACTCCAACTTTGCCTAAACTTATTGGTGGGCCATCATGGGAGATAGGTGGTGCCTCCGATAATAAGGCCCTAAGCCATGAAGGACTTTATAGTTAATAAAAGCACCTTGAAATGCATCTGAAAGCTCACTAGCAAACAGTGCAGCTTGCAGAGCAATGAGTATGCTGAAACATCCTACCATTCCCAATGCCACTGTATTCTGGACTACTTAAGCTTCCAAGTGTTCTCCAAGGGCAGCCAACATGTACATCATGAATTTCTACTTGTATTTATTCAGTCTTTGCATATCCATTAACTCTTATCACTCATAACTGGCATTCATAAGATTAGCAGCTACTTTCCAGAAGTGGAATCAATAAATCTGTCTCAAGCAGAATTTTTCTGATTGTGGCATAGAGTTTAATTAGATAGCTGAAGTAGTCCACCTCTAATTCCTCCCCTTCTGAGAAAAGGGGATTTGTTTTCCAACATCCACTGAAAATCTGGATATGAACAGGAAAGAATGTAAGGTAATATTGTTCCTGAACCTTTGATTAAAGGTTGTAATGCTTCAAGAATCTGTGAAATCCAGAGGAAGCAAAGATAAATCTTTGCTTCAGGAAACCCATTTATTTCGAAGGAGCAAGTGAGCCAGATTAGTTAGAAATCTAAATTAAGAGTTTATGCTTTATTTTACTGCATGGTTAACTGTATTGTCTCTGACATACACTGTCCCTGATATTTATGATCTCTGTAGTGCTCAAGTAAATTATGTGTTTTATGCAGCTTGGCATCTCTCTACTCAATACAGAGTATCTTCTGTATTAGGAGATCTATCATCTTGTATCTGCCAAGAATCTTATACTGTTATTTATAATTTTTCTATGGCAGGTTTTTTGCAGATGTGGTTTTTGGACAGCTTTATATTTTCATCTTCTTCGCCACTAAATGCTTTACCTGTGACTATTTAAATGAACAAAACAAATTTTTAGATCTTTCCTTTTTTAAAAATAAAATAATTTTATCTACTGATTGTAAGATTGATCTCCAAAGAAAGGAAAACTGATTTCCCTAATCCTAAAATGAAATCTGGCTTTTTTGCTGTCATTACAAGGGACTGGAGGTTGATTTCACTAAATCCAAATATTTTTATTCAGTATTTATTATTTCTACTTGAAGGTTAAGTAATATCTTAGCAAAGAAGTTTTTTATCGAGAAAATAATTATATTTCTAGGTCTTCAAATATGCAGAACAGAAACATTGAGCAGGTATTCTATTCTAATTTGAAGAACTGCACTTGTTTTAATTTCTTTTTAAAATATTATAAGCGTAGAGGATAATTTATTATAGCTAGGATTCTATATTTTGGCATGGGAGGCAAATTACAAAACTGTCAAATAAATTATTCAAGATAATAGAACTTTGAACTAGAAAGAAAGCTATCTTTTGATGGCAAGTCAATACCAGTAGACGTATCTGAACCTGACCTAAATTTAAACCAATGTATAAATAACTTTTGATTAAATGAAGATGAATGCTTAGCATCAAGTTCAGACTAAAGTGAGATTAGAGTCAGATAAATAAACAAACACACAAGTTACTATGTCTTAACATCTGCAGTACCACAATACCCTAATTCCTGTTTGAATTTACCTGTCCTTTAATGATTGGCTTAGCTCCAATGGCTTTCTGCAACTCTTTAATTTCCTTAGTTGGTCCTGTAATAAGTGATGTTCCTGTGTCTACAATAGCTTCACAGCCATCTTTGCAAACAGTTAGGCCATTGCCAACATCAACCCTGGAAGGAAAGATAGATCTCATTTTTTTTCCTTAAGAGACCAGAAACATAAAATCAAATCCTTGCATGGTTACATTGAATACAATTACTGGAAATTTACAAGAAAGTTATATGCAGGGAACAAGCTTTTACATATGTTCCAACATAATATATATAGCTCAGGGTTAAACAGTGGGTTCCTTGGTGCTCTGAGATTTGTTTGCTTGCAGATGTTTCATTATCCAGCTATGTAACAACATTAGTGTGAATAGGTGTGGGGTTTGCTCTGTTTATATAGAATAACTTGCCCTGCCAGTGTTGGTGGGGGTTTTCTCTTTGGTAGTTTCTTGATAAAAGTTTTGGTTTCCACTTGACTCCCTGGTGTTAATTCCTGCTTATCTAGGTGTTGGCTGCTGAAGGGGTGTTCTGGTGTTTTTGTTTTCTTCTTAGCTTTTTTAGCATCTCCTTTGAATGGTAAATATGGTTTATCTCCATGTATCTATTGATGGGCGATTTGTCTGAATGCCAGGCTTCCAGGAATTCCCTAGTATTTTTGGATTTGGCTTGGTCTAGGATGCGAACAGTTTTCCAGTTGAAATTGTGTTTGAGTCTTTCTATACATTGTGAAATAAAGGAGTTTTCATTGTGTCTTCTGACTGCTAGTTGGTGTTCATGAATGCACTCTGCTAATGTTCTGCCTGCCTGTCATACATAGTAGTTGTTATAGTACTTACCCTATATGTGGTAAATGACTTTGCTGTTCTTAGGCCACTGAGTCTTTTGGCTTGCTTAAAATGTTTAGGAAGATTTTAATTGGTTTGGTGCTACGGAGATATAGTATGGTTGTAATAATAAGTTGTTTGTGAGATGTTTTTCATGTATGGTATTATTCTTTTAACAGCTCATCCTAGTCGTGCTATAGGAGTGGTCAGACACTTTTTGATAAAGTTGTGTGGGTAACCATTCCATATAGGCTGTCCTTTTTCTGATGTTCCAAGTTGTTGTAGAGTGTTTGTGTCCATCTGTAATGTTCTTACACAGCAACTCTTGTGAGAAATGGGGCTCTTAATTTTGGCAATGGAGCCCTTGGTTAGTGTGGGTTGTTTTTGGATAGACTTGCATTTCTAGTTGGTCGTGGTTTTCTCTCCTGATGAGGATATCCACGAAAGGGAGTGTGTTGTTACTTTCTTTTTCCCTTGTGAATTTTATTTCTTTGACAATATTGTTGATTGTCTCATGCAACTTTTTAATTACGATGGTATCTATATACCAGACCCATACTTTTGGTTTCTGTGTGGGAGTGCTTTAGTTTCTAGACAATTCATTAAGATCTTTGCTATGAATCTTGATCACCAGTGTTAGGCCTCATCTCAGGACTTCATTGTGAGTCACCACTCTTTCCCAACCAAATCCAAAACCACTAGGGAATACCTAGAAACTTGGCCTTCAGACAAAGCAGCCATCAATCAATGCACCAAGAAATCAAAATATTTCTCATAATTTCTTCTTTCTAATAGTATAGGGGTAGGGATAGATATTAGAAGCAGGATGACAGAAACACATTTAACACACATCATTCCCTGTAGATAACAAACACAATATACAGCAATACACTGTTCTGAAGTCCATGGTAGTTACACTATTATACCACAGTGAAGACAACTTTCAGGAGGATGAGACAGTTAAAATCGTTCTTCCTCCTTTCCACCCCAATTCTCTTTCTGCAGCAAGTTAGGTCTAAAAAGGACCACACTTATTAGACATTGCCATCTATGTTACTAAATGTTATGTGCCATAAGGCAACATCCTGCTATAGATTTTGGACTTATCTAAATCTACATGCTAGTAAGCTATAGACATGTGTTTAACTGGGAGATGCCCAGAATTGGTTATAAGATGGGTGGCTCTATAAATATTTTAAATAAATAAATAAAACTAGGTATACAGGATAACCAAAGCAAAGAGAACTTACTTATCCATATGGACTTGCCAATAAGCTTTACGAGTTACGTTCACCCAAGTGAAGTCTCCAGAATAATACTGGGAATCTGTTCCCCCCAAAAGCAATTCCCCTCCAGTTTGGCCTTTTGGATCCCTTGAAGAGATAATACACAAGTGCAGAAAGAAAGTAAAAATCAGTACAAACAAGGAGGTAACCTCTGAGCCACTATACTGAATTTACAGAAACAATGAAGAATAAAGAACACAAACAGAACAAAATGTTTACAAATCATGTAGGATCTGACATACTTTCATAGAATCCTAGCAAAGCAACATAATTAAAGATAACTTGAATGTTCCTTCTAGGATATCAACAACTTTGAAATCCTAACAACTCTCACTAGTAAGTCCAAACTGAATTCAGCAGAACTTGCTTCAAAGACAAGAGATATCTATTGGGCATTTATTATGTATATAATTGGGGGTCTGCTCTGATAGTTCAAGATCCTTCAAAAAGTTCCAAATCTGCATCTTTGTAGAAAGATCACTTTATTTAAAACTGTACGTAAAATGGGCATTGTCTCCTAAGAATATCTTTATTCACGTCTGTTGACAATGAGGCTACTGCTTTGAAAATGGGTGGGTCTTCAACTATTATGCTCTAAAAGCTGGCTACAAAGCAAGGGTGGACATAAAATTACACAATAAAGACTTCAGTCTACCAGTTTGAGGCTCACCTATTTAGATAAAAGGAAAATATGTTCTTTTCCAATAATCCCTGTTTCATTACATTATCAAAGAAAGGTGCTACTTTATCCACAGAAATCTTGGAGTATGCCATGCCGAGAATGCCATCAAATTTTGCAGCGATAAAAGTGACGCCAGGCTGCTTGGTAGCTTCACCAAACAACTGGTTCTGGACACACAGGTCGCCAATCTAATAGGAAAACCAACAGGAAGGAAGAAGTCAAAAACACATTTAAATCATATCTGAAAATGCCAATATTCATTTGATACACCTCAATGAACACTGTATGATATAGAGTAATCAAGATACAAATATCTAGAAATTCCTAAATGGATTGCTTAGTGTTTTGCACTCTATGTAGGATGACAGTATCATCTTAACTTAGCCACTTCCTTCAAATGAACTGGATGGCTATGCTGCTTTTGTTGGGAATTGTTGTTTAGCCAAACATCACGGCGCTAGTTTGACACCTGTCATGCAGAGAGATTTTACTGATACTCTTAGAGTTGAAGCTTCTAGGAAATATGGGAAACATCAAGCTCGTTGCATCAAAATAATATTTCTGGTCACTAGTCTCTCACTCCTCTTTCTTAAAGACTAGAGTTTTGAATTCTAAGAATTGGGACTTTTAATTTTTTGAATTAAAACTCCTGCTATCTTTTCCAAAGGTAGGTAAAACAAGATGAACCCATATCAGATGCTTAAAAGTGAAGAAAAAGCAGGATGTATTCATAATAAAATTATGAGTAAGGCAATAGCTTGACTGAAAGATAAATGATCCATGTTTTGCATGGCAGAGCTACATATTTGCTTAAAAGCATTCTTTTAATCCAACATTTCCCCATCACGAGTCTTCATCCCTTTATTTGCTTTTTCTGTTATAGATGTCTAAAAGCACAGTGGCAGTATTTAGAAAAAAATAAACCAAGCTTGTAAGGACACTTGAGTTAATTTCTTATGAAATAAGAAAACGGAAAGAAGTCTCTTTCAAAAAGTCTGAATAGCCTCTTATATTTATTTGTTTGGGATGGATTTCTTTTTTCTGAATAAGTAAGATGTTAAGTAAACATTTCCCTTTTAAAATAAGAAGATACAATCATGATAATTATACACTCTTTCAAATATTTCTCAGAATCACAACAAAGTAAAGCTAGTACTTTGACTAAAGAGTTGGAGCCTTTTATGACTTAAATAATGAAATGCTATCATTGTACTAACCGTTACAGTATCCTGGCTAAGATATCCCGAAAGGCTTCCAGTACCATAATGGATGGCAAAATCTGTACCATTTTTCACGTATGTGCTAGATTTTGAGGAATCATACTTATGATGTATTACTGCAGAAAGAACATAAGGACTGTAAGATGACCACATACATGAAACTAATGCACGGTTTGACTCTATGCTCTAAATAAAAATTATGGAGACTCAAACATAGATGTGAAAGACAAGATAATAGCCAAATTAATAGTACAGATGCCAAATTAATAGTACAGATAGCCCTCATTTAATGACCACAAGTTCAGCAACCATTCAAAGTTACAAGGGCATTGAATGAATGACACTTCTGGCCAGTGCTTGTAGTGATTACTGCAGTATCCCCTGCAATCCCGTAATTGCAATTCAGTTGCTTGACATCCAACACACAATTATGACATTGTAGCAAATTACAGTCAAGTCATCACTGTTTGCAGCCTTCACTGTAAGTTTTTAACAAGCAAAGTAAATGGGGAAGCCTGCAGGAGGTCAGAAATAACAGCCACGAGTTACTGCACCTAGCAGTGTTGTTGGATTTACCTAATGATGGCAACCGGAAGTGCCAGAAATGCTGCTGTTAAGTAGCATGGTCACGAGTCATTGTGCTTTATGTCCACATTGCTTAGCGACAGAATTTCCAGTCCCAATTACTGTCGAGGACTACCTATACTTTGCTCTTATAACACTTTTTAATTTGCTTTCTACACTGCAACAGACAGATGGGACCAATAAACAAAAGGGAAAGAGATATATTTTGGCTCACATCATTTAAGATCCAATAAGGAGATGTACTTAGTGAATTCTACTAATAATTCTGAATTCTAATTCAATCTTGTGATGAAAAAAAGCAGAGATAAGACATGAATACTTTCCCTCTAACTTAATAACACACACACACACACACACCCCGCAATAGACAGACATCTCTATGGCTTATTTTACCTAATTTTCAGAACTTAATCTGAAGGATTGAACTTTGGTTTAAAAACACTGGAGAAAGGCATACAAAATGCTTTATTTCAGCTACATGAAACTAAGGAACAGTTAAAGTTACACAATTTTAAAATACTCCACCCCAGTTATTAATCTGCATTGTTATACCTTTTCTGCAACATCTTAATTAGAGGAAAATAACTAGAACAAGTATTATTTGCCTTAAAAATATGGATCAAAGCCATGTTCTTTACTCAGTTCAAGTACTGCTTTATTCATGTCCACATAAAGAAAATCGATTAAATAGAACTAAGAAACCACAGTGGGGAAAAGTGGCTTTTAGAGTCTTTTATATTCCTTGTGAGAGTCAACATTTACAAGTTTATATCTGAAGTAGCTCTGCCCTTTTCAAGTGCCATCTGCTGATAAATATCTTCTAGTGAAAAGGTCCTCTTGAATTAAGGATATTTTTTTGAGTAGAGCAAATAACTATCAGAATGCAGCTTTTTATTTGGAATCATTAACAAAGGCTACTTTTTTAAAGTTCCCTAAGAATTCAGAAATTAAATGGAGAAGTCCAATTTGAGCTGTTAAATTAGGTTTGAAAAGAGTAGTGTGGGAATTGGCTAACTTGGCATATACAGTATTTTTTTCAAGAATCTCCAAATTTGAGAAAGTAGAATATGCACACAGGACTTGTAAAGAGAATTGAATATAATTTGAAACAGTTTACCTCCCATGTTGTTCACTTTTTTCAGCCCTATTCAACTCTGACCAAAATTATTTAATCATGCTCATCACCAAATTGAACCTTCTTCTTCAAACAATCGTCAGCTATCTTTAGCCCAGTACAATGGAAGTAGAGTTGTATTACAGTTTCATCAAGTTTGGTAATTTCAAAAAAGAATATAGAACATAGGATCTTATTGCAATGCTTAAATCTGAAGCTACAAATATGAAAGCGAATCTCTCTTTAACCTACATATTTAAATCATCTAATTAATTTGGAAGGGTGCATTGGCTTCACTTGTATGTTGTAACTCTCATCTTTTTAATCCAACAGGGTTGGGGGATGGGAGAGGCACAGAACAATTTGGAAGATGAGTTCATTATGATCTCTAATGGGGTATGGATTTGCTTCAGAAGATCATCACAACCAGAAAGTGCTCCATTTATTTCAGGAATTAGGAAAAACACTTCAGTTAATTCAAGAGACATAAGATATCTATCACAACCTTCAGCATTCAGGGAAAAACAAAACTGAACAATCAAATGAGGCATCACACATTGTGGAGAAACTGTGGAAACTCTACAAAATGAAGTAAAAAGCAGTACATATACACAATATGACAACAGCTAAAATTTCCACAATACATTAAAATAATGGCTTCATAAACCTCCAACAAAAGCAAAGTAATAAACATAAAAATACAAAAGAAACAATGGTATAGTGCTTGTTAACAGAATGTCTTCCAAAGTAATTATATCTTCAACAACTTCCTAAAATACAGCAGAAAAATACAGGGAGGAGGAATTGATCTTCATAGAGAATTGTTCCAGAGTATTATCATTACTACAGAAAAGCAGTGCCTTCTAACCGTGGGCACTTTTTGGAAGCCTGGGACTATGACTTCTCTCTCAAGGGTTGGTGGGTTGAGTCAGTTCTGGTTGGAGCGTATATATGGGATTTATCTAAATGTCATTCTGCCAGAAGTTAAAATTTCCCCTCCTTATAATATCCTCTTCCTAATCTCTTCCATTGGGTTGACCAACAACCTGGAATAGAACTGGAGGACACCCAGAGTTCAGCTCAAAGGAACAGAAGAACTCCAGATGCAGTGGTGGGATGCTGCCGGTTCGGACCAGTTCAGGTGAACCAGTAGTTCCGGCAATCAGTTGGCCCCATCCACCCCCCCCACTCTATCCTGTCCTTTATTTCCTGCTTTGTAACTCATCTCAATCATGTGGCACAGCTGACTCCCCCCCCCCGCCCCCGGTGTTCTACTTACCGTTGCTGACTTGGAAGGTAAGCAGCTGAGATTCTAAATGCTCCATTTTCAGTGCTGCGTGAAAGCGCCTTAGGCACGCGGACACGCGAAGTGCGCACACTCGTGCAAAGAGCGCGCTCAATGAACCGGTTGTTAAACCGGCAGCATCCCACCACTGTCCAGATGGATATATAGACACTGTATAAGTTGGATATAGCAGTTTCTGTATAAGAAATTCATTTCTTCTGAAGACTCCCTCAATTTTATAAACTGGATGGGCTCTTAGTTACATACCAGCAAAAGCTCAATAGCTGGGTTGAGAAACAGCACATAGACAAGCATGGTTTTCATATACTTTGCTGAGCAACAGAGAGGATTTTTCTTAGAATGTCATCCTATATTGTTAGAACATACAGGTAAATTTATAATCATATGGGATGGTCTTGTACAAATCAGCCATCTACAAGATTTTACGTAAGCAAGAATGGATACTTACAGCAGGCAATATCCAGGAAGCTACAATGAACAGATGGCACCCAGAGGTTTGATGAGCCAGTATCAAAGACTGTAGTAAACTTCTGTGGTGGAGTCCCAATACCTATCTCCCCATAATATTGTGCCTGAAAAAGAAAATAACATGCAAGGACAATAAATAACTAAGAATTCCTCCAGTGAGAGAGAGGGAAGAGGACCATTCCAAGCTGTTATACAACTCTATATAGATCCAAAATATTTATTTATTTATATTGATTTATTTTGTCAAGCAATTATAAGATAACAGGTATAAGTATAAACATAGTTATGAATACATGAAATGGGTACATATAAGAAAAACAAAACAAAACAATAGGACAGGGACGGTAGGCACGTTGGTGCGCTTATGCACGCCCCCTACAGACCTCTTAGGAAAGGGGTGAGGTCAATAGTAGACAGTCTAAGGCTAAAGATTTTGGGGTTTGGGGGAGAAACCACAGAGTCAGGTAGAGTATTCCAGACATTGACCACTCTGTTGCTGAAGTCGTATTTTCTGCAATCAAGTTTGGTGCGGTTTACTTTGAGTTTGTATCTATTGTATGCTCTTATATCGTTATGGTTAAGCTGAAGTATTCATTGACAGGTAGGACATTGCAATATATAATTTTATGTACTATACTTAGATCGGATCGAAGGCGGCGTAGTTCCAGGTTTTCTAGGTCTAGAATTTCAAGTCTTGTGGCATAAGGTATTCTGCAATGAGTAGAATATGCTTCATCCAGCTACACTGCCAACTACATTGTTCATTATTTTACAGAACATATGAACGTCAGGACACTTCAACTATAATCAAACTCAAAAATGAAGAGTAAAGTAAAAATAAATCTTTCTCACTTCTATTATTAAGATTTATAGGAAAAAGGGCAGTAATAAGAAAGGATACCCATCATTAGGATAGGGAGGTCTGAAAACAATGTGATACAACATTTTGACATCCAAAGTAAAAAAAAATCACAGTTAAGTGTTTTCTAATATTTTATGAACAAAAAGCATTATGTATGCACCCTGAGTTGTATAAAATAAAGATGGGATATGATAACAACAGCAGCAACAATCTATTCCCTCCATCCTAGAATGAATTGTTAACATCCATTTATGTGGAAGAAAAGACAAATAAAATTCCAGTCACTATGAAATAATCATTCATAAAAACTTGAAAAGCAATATACAGAGTATGATACCAACAATATTTGTAAAAAAAAAAAAAAACAAACAGACCAAAGGAAGACACCTTAATTCATTGCTTCAACAGGCTTCACTTCAAAATATTAGTAGCGTATTTTGCAATTATTATTTTTTCAGGAAAGAGTACGATCTTGAGCTTGTCCCTTTGTTGATTTTCCCCCTTTCTCAGCTCTCACACCCTTCAAATTAAATATTGCTTTATAATGTACTTTACATTTTGTTTAAGACCTTTGCTATTTATCCAAACATTTATGTGTTCAGAATCATCATATAACAAACTTCCATGCAAAACTGTGCTACTTTCAACAGCCTTCAACTATTAGCAAATGTATATTTCCTGCTAATTGTCTGGAATAGAACTGGCACAGCCAAAAGGAAACTTAGTCTGTTTGGCCGAGGTTCAATATGGAAAGGTCTTGTTCCCATGCTAAAATGACTCATTATAAGCTACACCTGTCTATATATTGTTATACAAAATAAAAGAAAGCTGTTTGCAAGGACTACTCAATAAAGAGTGGCCACATGTTGCTATTCACAATTGTTGAACTGTTTCTACATTCATTCATATCTACTTTTCTTTAAGAAAATTTGCAAAAAAGAACTACAACATACAGATTTATGCACACTGTAAATGTTGGCTGATATGAAGCGTAGGTTTCTGCTAAGTTAGAAATGTTTGTGCAGATTTCTCCAATGTAGTTGATCAAAGAACTGTAATAACAGAATGATAATAGGTAACTTTGGTCCCAGGGTGGATAAAAAACATTTTAAAAATAAATAAAATAAAATGGATTTTATTTTTATCAAATAAAAATATTAAAAAGTATTTAAATAAAATGCTTTTGGAGTAGAAATCTAAATCTAATATAGTTTTCTATTTAAGATACATTAATAATTTAGTTTATTCAGCATGAAGTGGAGCTTTGTTATGTAGCATGAGGCTGTATATTCTGCAATATTGGAACTGTCAGTGAGTCAACAGCAAGTCAGAAGAGGAGCCGCTGCGAACAGAGATGACAGTTGCTCTTTAAAAATTATGATTTAAATCGAGTTGATTTAAATCAAATCCACCCTTGCTTGGTCCAAATAAGTATGTTCCCTTGAGAGAAACATCCAGGCATATAGACTTCAGTAGCTAATACAATGCCAGTTTGGAATTGATTATACTCTAGTTAGGCAATTCCCAAACTGTCAATTTTGTCAAAGTAATCACTTCCATTGAAAATGAACATAGAAACATTGGACCAAATGTATAAATATAGTTCATAGCTGCTAACGTACACATGGTGTTTTATTCCCGTGCTTCCCATTCCAGCCACACAGCTGGTACATTATCTGTCCTCTACAGGGAGTCCTCAAATTATGACCATTCATTTAATGACTGCTCGAAGTTATGATGGCCCTGAAAACAGTGGCTTATGATGGTGCTCGCAGTTATGATCATTGGAATGTCTCCCCAGGCACAAAATCAAAATTTGGGCGCTTGGCAATTTGCCTGTATTTATGATGATTGCACTGTCTCAGGGTCACATAATTACTATTTAGGACCTTCTCAGAGGGCTTCCAACAAGCAAGTTCAACGAGAAAAACCCGATTCACTTAAAGACTGTGATGATTTGTTTAAATGGTCATAAAATTGGGCATGACTCATTTAACCATTGCATAACTTAGCAACGTTAAGTTCCAGTCCCAATTATGGTCATAAGTCAAGGAACACCTGTACTGAAAGTATCCCAATTGTTCTTGTGTATTTCTGCCTATCCATAAAATACATAAGTAAAATTAATACCTGTTAGGAATAACATAGGTTACCTAACGTGGTTTGGGTAAAATAATATATATAAACTATGATAGTGAATTTAAGTGTGTGTCACTTTAACTGCAAATCATGTAATTTTGGGTGCGGCTGTAAATCGCCATAAGAGGGAGCAAGAGAACTTGACTGATTGCTGGCTTACTGGATTGCTTGCTGACAATGATGGATTGTTAACTGCGTGTTCTTTGCTGTTGCTGAAGGAAGAAAAGAGGTTTTACTTCTTCATATCTCTACTGCGAAGAGATATATTACTGGACTGATATTTGTAAGTTTAATGACCTCTTTTTCGACACTGGATTTTGCAACTGAATAATCCCCGGACGGACTGAACTAGTGTATGATATATGGACTGTTTGACTATGCTATAAATCTTACTGGAATAAACTATTTAACTAGCACAGTGTATCTGTTTTACTGAGTGTAAGCTACAAAAACGTTTGTCTCACATATTTGCCTGCCTGCCTGACTGCCGTGCAGGTTCTGCTAGGGTGTATATCCCTAACAATACCAACAATTTTAAAACTATGAATAGGAGTAAAAATATGTCTTAAAAAAGCCTAAGAAGGAACAGAAATAAACCAAAGGATAGATTTTGGATTTAGATGGTTTCTTTGAGCCTCATATTTTTAGGCAAGATCGCTCACCTTTGTTCTTTCTTAATAGAAAGCTGCCTTTCTCCCCTGAACTAAAGTCTTTCAATTATGTTGGACTCCTATTCCTATAATTCCCATCCAAACAGATTAGATCCAAACAGCATTGCTGTAAATAAGATAGAAGTTAGTAAGCCAGAAAACGGAGAGCAAGAGATTATAAGGAGGAGGACCATATGGATCATGCCAGAATACGAAAAATATTAAGTCCAACGCCTGTGCTGGATTATCTGATGATTTTCTATACAATAAAAAGATATTGAAAGAACTAGATTTGGGGAAGAAATGATCGAGAATTCAAGAGACTGAGACAAGGAAACAAATTGTTCCTTTATCCTTTTATACCGTGTTTCTCATATAATAAGGCCGGGTCTTATTTTTTTTTGAGCCCCGAAAAAATCGCTAGGCCATCTTTTTTGGGGTGACTTAATTCCCCCCCCCCTTGCATCTTTGGGCGGGCGGCGACGGCTTGGATGTTGACCTCGGCGTTGGTGGGGCACTTCGTATCGGGGTCAACGCAGGCAGCACCCTATCCGGGTGTGCAACAAAAGTACTTCCTAACGGCAAGCCCCCCCACCATTCCCCCCCATTTTGCATGTTTTAATATAGGCCTTAATTTGGGGGGAGGTGCTTAATTTCATTTCATGCCTATAAAACATGCAGGGACTTCCTATCGGGGGAGGCCGTATTGTTGGAGAAACAGGGTACCATAATAGCAAAATCGAAAGAGATGTTAACTAGTATAGTGGCTGAAAAACTAGAAAATTTAGATGTGCTTCTTTGTTAGTCAAAAGTAAGATCTAGAAGATAAAAATAAAAATGGGAAATGAAAAACCTAGTTTTTAAAACTGATATGAGACAATAAAGATAGAATCTGCATTGTTTGATGAAATTACAGTTGAAACTACAACATAGGGTTTTTTTTGTTTCTGTAAAAATATGACATTAATCTAAGGAAGGAAATGATAGACACAGACTAAATCATGAATGGGAAGTTCATTTCAATGGCAACAATTAAAATACTTAAAAGCAATGGATTTTTTTGGTGACAACGAACAGTTATGAAAACTGAACAATGATAAAGGAAAGGAAGGAGGTAACCGTCTTAAAATTATGATTTTTAAAAAAACTTTTATTACAGCTACCACTGATTACAAGAAGAACGGATTGGTGCTGGTTCAAGTAAAATTGACTATTCTCATAAAGCAATGATTGGCCATGTTTTGGCCATGTGAGATGAAGACAGAAGAGAGAACTAGAGAAAACTATTATATGTGGTAAGGTTGTGAGAAATAAGAGAGGGACACAATGGATAAAGTGGATGGATGAGATTAAATACATCACTGGAATGTCCTTGGAAGAGCTACAAGTTATTATTAGACACGAGGCAAGATAATAAGCATTTATTCATGCAGTCACCAGATTTGATAGCCTCTAATCAACTATCATAATTTATTGCATAACCAAAAAAAAAAAAAAAAGCAACAAAAACAAAAACCCCAGGGCTTCACAACACTTCAAATTCAAAGGGAAGAAGGTTCTTTGACTTATACCAGGGCACTGATGCCAGAGTTGCAGAATGATCCTAGGGAAAGATGCAAATTTGGTTTAAAGAATTATTAATTGATATGTGTCCACCTATGTGTGTCCCGAAGTACTTATTTTTCTTTCAGATCTACAGCTCTGCACATCCCTATGGTACAAAACCGTGTTTTTGAGCTGTTAAATATATGAAGAAATAAAATGAAATGGAGAGGGGTTTTTTTGTTCTTCTGTTTTGACTTACCACTATTATTTAAGTTCCTTTGAATATGCACCACTTCAGAAAAGCACCAGAGAAACAAGCATTTCAAATACATTTGAAAATCGTTTTCCCAAATATGAATATCAGCTTCATCTTTCCCAGGTGACATTTCTAATATGTTCTAGCCCTGCAAGTCAAATGTTGACTAAGCATGGTTGATTGTGAAAGCCTCATTATAGTATTTTTTTTACCCTTGTGAACAACTGTGGGGGTAGGCTAGGTGTGGCTGAGACAGAACACTTTCAAACAGCTTCAACAAGATTGCTAAAGTTAGCTTATTTAGCAACTACACTGGTTTTTCAACAGCTTCAAATGAAAGACTTGCTAAGAAATCACCTGTAGTTCTATGGCATTTTGTATCATAAAAATTTGAATTTAGGGAAAGATGGGTCATGATGGAGTAACTAATGTTGGCACCAGTAATGCTTTACAGAAAGTTGATCTCTCACCAAAAGATTGCTGAAGCAGATGTTCAGCAAAGCTTCTCTCTGAAATAGTCATTGTGGTCTAAGAGAGAATTGGATGGCTTTATACATCTCACCCATCCCTGGTCTGATAAAGATCTTTGATCCCTGCTAAATGCAAATTTAATGAGTTTCTTGGGCTTCTAAACTGAGTTTTGATTACTTTGCACAAAGCAGTGAGATATGGAACATAGAGCAAGTTAGTTGGATATTCAATGAGTTAAGCAATGTAATATTGTACCATTTATTTAGGATATAAGTGGGAAAAGAACAGATTCCAGATTCATTATTCAACACATTTTAATGTAATTCTAAATTATATGATATTAATTCTTCATCAACTGAAGGAGCAATGGATTCTTTTTAAATGGAAATGGATATACCACAATTTCCCACATCCACAGAACTTGCTTTAAGGATTATCATTACAATTAAATCTCTGAAATTGTAGAAGAATCATGGTCAATGATTTCAGTCAAAGATCGGTATAAAACATAAAGCAGGTTTTTGTCTCTTATTTTATTAGAGGCTTATAGTGCAGCGTTCTCAAGTCAATCCACTGCATTTAGTTTTAATGAAGCAATCACTGTTATTCCCAGATCAGGAAAACATTCTACTATGCATTCAAACTACAAATCTATTTCCTTGATAAATCTAGAGACTTATTTTTAACAGCTATTTTGGTATACAGTATTCTTCCCGTTAAAGTGCATCCATCTTAGTCTAGGTTTATACAGGGCACTCAAGCTTTTGAGTTACATTTTAAATAAACAGCCAGGTAGATAAATATGTGCCTACTTTAATTCAAAATCTAAAACATACATGTTTTTGATTATATCCCTATTATTTGGAATTTATCCAATATCAAGAAGACATGGGAGTTGGCTAACATTATATAGCATTAGTAAGGTTGACTCATCCTTCCATTCTTTCGAAGTGGGTAAAATGGGGACCCAAATTGTTGGGGGCAATATGCTGACTCTGTAAACCACTTAGAGAAGGCTGTAAGCACTGTAAAGTGGCATATAAGTCTAAGTGCTATTGCCATTAGAAGGATAAATCTACACCTAGATTTGCAACAACATGTTGCCAATCTGTGTAAAATCTGCATTCTTCTACAAGGGGAGAAACATTTTGACAAATACAGTCAAAGATTTTGGAATTGTTCATTTTATAATAATTTCCAGGACCACTTTTGAAAATCCTGTGCTTATCAATTCTGAAGTTCTGAGGAATCTTGAATGCTATTGCATATGTTTGTATTTTTCTTTTTTGTTTAGCTTAAAATTGTGTAAAGAATGAAAAATTAAGAAGTATAGAGCCTCACCCATACAACGGAGAAGAAAAGACAGATATAGCAAATATGAAGAAGATTGTTGCAATAGTTTACATTTTTCCATTCAATTCAAAATTATAGATTTTTTTAGTAGGAGATTTGAAACCACTTCAGCAAAGGCAAAGGAGCTATGCCAGTAATGTTAGAGAAAACTGTTTGATGGTACATATATCATTTCTCTTATTCGTATTTCAAATGATAGCATGTCAGCTAATTTGGCGTGACAAACAGAAAAAAAAGCTTTTTTGGAGAAAAGTTAGTTTGTTATACTTGTATTTAAACTGCACATGATTACTTAGTGCACTTCAGATTGTTTTTGCCATTCTTCTGAAAAGCAAAGGTACAGAGAGCAATTTAGCAAGCTCTCCTTGTCTTGACTTTCAAAATTGCATTCCTGTGTGTAATAAGAGCAAAGCCAGCTTGTTCTGCAATTCTCATGCTTAAACAATAGGCAGATTTGGCATTTTCAGCGGATGCTGTGTGTTCATTCACCAAAGAATTGCCAAGGAGAAAGCTTTTACAACATGATGTCAGGATAGGTGTGGCTAATTCAAAGGTGAACTAATAATGTTTAAAAGCAACTTGTCCTGTAACCTAGGTACAAAGCATTCTTTTGTACCCTGATGGTGGTCTGAAGAGACTCAGAGGCAGATAGTGACTACAGCATGTGCATGTAGACCAGGGGTCCCCAACCACCGGTCCGCGGACCGGTACCGGTCCGTGGAACAAATCCTACCGGGCCGCTGGTTTGCTGGGCCCCGCCATCTTGTTTTGATGAAAAAGTGCTTCCGGTGAGCTTTTCCGGGTAGAAAGCTCACCGGAAGCACTTTTTCATCAAAACAAGATGGCGGCGCCCAGCTGATGCCGGTACCGGGCCGCGGCATAAAAAAGGTTGGGGACCACTGATGTAGACCAAAAGACCACATCAAAGCAAAGATGAATATTGAGACTCAAACATCATGCACTTGCTTCAATGCACGAGATATTCATTATGTCAAAAGCAAAATTTGCTATGCCTGCATGAAACATATGCAGACAAAAATAAAAATAAAATTAATTAACCATCGGAGATAATTTTTTAATTTATTATGAAATTTATTTGCCGCCTATCTTATTTCAGAGCGACTTAGAGCAATAATACTTATAGTCACCCATAATACTCTCAAACATCATCCCCCACTACAGATATTTTACACTATAGGTTTTTAAAGTAGGTAAACTAAACTGAAGGTAATCTGAACTGAAGATTACCTTTCATCTTCCTTAAGAAAAATGCAACACAAAGCAAAAATGTCAACATCAAACCCACTTCTCCTAATTACCTGACAAGTTCCTGAAATACAATGGTGTCAAGATTTTCAGCATCTTGCGACAATTTTAAAACCAGGCAAGTATTGAAGCAGCAATTATAAAATTTTATAATTTTGTTCACAGCAAATTGTATGGATGACTTGAACTCTTGTATTTTTAATTGTCCTTTGCTGCATTATCTTTTTTTTTTTGTTTAAATTGCTCTTCAAATATCTTGAAAGCCTTATGACTTGAATGGCAGATAGCAAATTAAAAAAAAGTAGAAAAGCAAGCAGAATACTGCCTGATCAGCCCTCTGTCTTATTCTCTCTAGAATCTCCACCCACTGGATGCATGAATAAGCAGAGGTTTTAGCAATGGGGCATAAAGATACCCAGAAATCTATTTGCACTATAAAGTACATGTGGATTTTGACAGCCTTCAGACCCTGTCGGTTGGGGAGACAAATTACCTTAGATCCTATGCAGATTCAAATGTGTATGAAGAAGAGCCAATTCCACTCTTGTAAATGAAGTATGACTACCGGTTGAAGAGCAAGTTGGTACTTGTTTTATATAAACATAATTGACAGTATGAGAAAGAAAGGAATGTGAACAGGTAATTTGTTCAGGATCTTACGGTTACGAGAGGTTTTAACATGGCTCTGGAATACCATGACTAAGCTATCTTGTTTTATGCAAATAACAGCAGCATAATGTTTGAGAATATACAGTAGTTGGCATTGGGCTTTGAGGCACTTTTTATTTCTACCTATATGTCACAGAAAGAGTGCCAGTTTAGGCTGATGTTCCCTTTGTCCCTACAATGGCATTCATCCCAATTAACTTCACAGCTGTCAACTCAATAATCTCAAAGCATTATGGGTTGGCCTATAAATTTACAAAAGCAGATTGTGAAGATATGCTTCAAAACACTTGATATAGGTATATTTATGGCTGAATATCATCTAAATCACTGTAAGTCTACCCTGGAAAGGTATCAACAAAGTCTTCAGGTAAAGATTTGGACTGTATATAATTGCCAAATGTGATTTAATATGCTACCTCCTTCTCTCCATTCAAGACAAAGACCAATTAAGTTTTTCCTAAAAAAAAAAAAAAAATACAGGGCAGGAACATATTGAGCAATTTTACTTGGTACATTTCACACATAAAGCTTGATTAAACAATTCCATACATTCTCGTAGAGCTCACTTGAAATTGGCAAACAAAACGACAACCACGGGAGAAGAAATATGTCTGATAAAATACAGGCAGCCATTCATTAAGCAACTGTTCAAAGTTACAACACCACTGAAAAAAGTGGCTTACGACCAACCGTTCCTTGCACTGATGACCATCGTGCTATTCCCATGGTTCTGGAATAAAATAATAATAATAATGCACTTGGCAACCAGCATGTACTTACAGTGGCTGGAGGATCTCAGGATCATGTAATTGCCATTTGCGATCTTCTCAGCTAGATGCAACAAGCAAAGTCAATGGGGGAAGCTGGATTTGTTTAACAACTACATGATTCACAACAACCATGGCAAAAAAAGGGGGGGGGGGTCAAATTGGGCGGGATTCACTTAAGTCCTTTGCTTAGCAACAGAAATGCTGGTCCCGATTGTAGCTGTCAGTCAAGGACTACCTGTGCTCAACTATTCCAAATTGGAGGTACAGACCATTTAGATCAGCTGTCTCAAACTCAATTTACCTGGGGGCCGCTGGAGGCAGTCTCTGGGTGAGGCTGGGCCGCATAAGGGATTCCACAAAAAATGTTGTTAAAAAAATATCCTCAAATGCCGCACTAATATTATACTTTCATATCACGGTAGGGGCCACAGGATATCGTCCTGCGGGCTGCAATTGGCCCGCGGGCCGTGAGAATGAGACCTCTGATTTAGATCCATAACAGATGATGGAGGGGAGGAGGGGGAGAGAAGAGAGACATGCTAGTTTTTTTTCCCTGGGTTCCAGCCACATCTGCAACTACTCATCTCTTCTCCCAACATACTGCTATTCTCCCGTATGCCTCGTAGGAATATTTAATGCTTTCAAAAGGAAGAGGAACCTCATCAACTTCACTGCAGTACATATCCCTTTCCTTCCCAGATCAAATAAGCAGAAGATTTTAATTAGCAGTTTAATAGAAAGCAGGCAGGCATCTCAGAAGCAGCAGCAAGATCACCAGGAAAATGGCAACAACTTAAAATTTAAGATATATTTATAGAAGGGCAAGGCATGTTTGGAAATGGGAACATTTTAGACTTCAAATTTTGTTTGTGAAAGATGACATCAGCCAAGTTGCCAGACACTATGACAGATATAGACAGACTTCAACAGAGATTTACAGGAGGAAACATGCTTTTTATTTAGAAATAAAATCTTTTGATACCCAACCCTGAGCTTCAGGGCATTATTAGCTCAAGAATAATAAAGAATGGTCTTTACTTGTAGCCGTTGGTTTTGTGGCGCCTTAGTCTCCCACATCAAAAATGACTGAATTTCTTTAAATGCTATGTTGTCAACCCATAACGGCACCTATCCATACCACTAGAGTTTAACAGAAAGAATTTCCAATACCACCTTTTCTCATATTAGGTGATACTAATATAATGGGACATTATCTGATTTCAACAGACAACCTGGCTGTTCCAGCATAACTGCAGTTTCATAAGGACTCACTCCCTCTGTAGCAGCTCCCCCTCCAGCAAAATACTATTAAGAGAGAACAATGATTTGTATTACGTAGGATTTGATAACTGGGAGAGCAGGCTTGGGAACTGGATGATGGGAAACCAAGAATTACTATGTGGAAATGACAGGTTGAAAAAGCCAAGTTCAATTAAACCAATCCCTAGTGAATACAAAACTTCAAAGCTGAAAAGACAGACCTACCGGACATATATCTAGACCTATTATATCCAGACTGCAAAAATCTGGATGACTACTAGATGGCAGTCAAGCGTTATCAGTTCTATGTATCTATGCTGCCATCTAGATTTTTGAAGAATAGATATGATTGGCCTGGATACACCAACCACTTGACTCTAATCATGTTTCCTCCCAATAAACCCTGCTGACTTCACTGGGACTTGGTCCAAGAAAGCCCACTATTCGTAGCAATCTTGGGATACCCAAAAGTTACCGAGATTCACTCAAGAACTCAATACATTGACCTCCTTCTAATGAAACAGGTGTGCCTGAAATTGCTACTTTTGCCAGTCATATAATTAATACATGCTACAAGTTGAAGTGGTTATTTTTGAAGAGTTTTTTTTTAAAAAAAAACACTCAAAACCATAAAGATACCATTTGCTACTTGAAGAAGTGCAGAAGTCAGTTTTGTTTAAAGTTGTTTATTTCAAAGCAAAAAATTCCAATTGGTTGAAAATCTATCAAATGATGGCCTGCGTTGTTAATTGCATTTTGCAAAACATAAATGTCCATCCTAAATTATTATATATATTCTGATTATTTTCTCCAATGGTTTCTGTATTTTTTCAGACAGAGGTCTGCTTATGGTTTGATACAATTCCACGTTTATAAGATACATCTGATTTTATTTATGCAGAAGAGTTAGGAACCTGCTCTTCTGCAAAAGCTTGATAGACTTGCTCCATAATGGAACTAATTGCTGAAGTTCCCTGATACTAACCAGCCAAGTGTTCAGCATATTCAAATGCTGAACCTTCTGCATGAAGCAGGGTGCTGGCCTGTAGGATATTCCCTCCAATTTGATAGCTTGGCTTGCAATTTCTTCTAAACCATGATTTAAATGCTTTGCTGAATAAACTACAATAGACGGGCCTCCATAGTAAGCTAAACTATAAACCATAATGACTATTTGCACAGCACATTAAGCCAAAACCAAACAAACTACATTATACTTTAGTGTCTTCTGTAAAACGAGCCCCTCATTCTATCCAGCTTATAGGATGGGTTTCCATAAACTGCAAGCCATAATGTGATTATTTTGGGAGCGTATGCTGTTTAAACCCAACTACTATGGCTTATTCTACAGATTTTAAAGTATGGCTTAATGTGATGTTTAAACAGTTACACAGGAAAAATATATTTTAAACAACATTAGTTGTCACATGTATTTATATATCCAACAGTTCACTGTGGCTTAAAGTTGCAGTCTCTAATCAAAGTGTTTTATCAGCAAATTCCAATTACCAATTTAACTTGTGGGGTGTCAAAAACGGATTGGGTTTTAACCAGGGTATTAGGAGATAGCCTAGCTTACCCTAGTTTAGAAAACTGTGGTTGGTCTTATCCATATATCTATTTTTTTTCACTGACAAGGAATTCAAGAATCACATGACTCAAAAGCATTCATATACCATCTGAGATCTAATTAGTCATTAAAAAAATTATCATAGACACAGAACTTGAATACAGTTTTCCTTTAACTATTGCCTTGCTGATAAACTTTTGAGTTGTATCTTTTGCTCAACAGGAAACTGGATGAGGAAACTGGATAAATAAACATAGAACAAAGAGTATATAAATTAAATAAAAATAAAATAGAATAATTTAATGTTGCCTTGCAAATAATATTTTTAAAAAATTAAAGCAGAAACAGGAAGACGCTGTTCACTGCAGCTACACTCGTTTTCATTTTGAGAAACACCAACCAGATGTCAAGCACCAGTAGTGTGACTTTCTTTGAACCTGGAAGAAACTACCAAGGAGTTATTACATTCCAGGTACAATGTCCAAATGCAAATGATTGTCTGCCTATTTTCCATTAGGAAAGAAATTAAAATTCCAGCTGTAAAACTGTATTAAGAAGATATAAGTGCACATATTTTATAAACATGCTTTTCTGATCAAGTGGAAATCACAGCAGTGGTGTCAAAATGACAGAGAATAAGAAGATTTTACACAGAAAATTTGCACTTCTACTTTGGTCCCAGGTTTTTCTCCTTCCTAAATTTAGCCATTTCACTGGATCAGTTCTCTTTTCAACTGGAGTATCTTTTGAGTGAACTTTGTTCCCCAAATGTCAGAACCGTAAGAGTCCATATATCCATATTCTAATTACTTTCATCTATTACTTCATACCTCTCCTATACCTTTATTTCAATAGCATCTTTGGCCCTAAGCAAATCATGAAGTTGTCTCCCACGTAGATGTGAGGTGTTTTTTTTTTCTGTAGAAAATTAGCCTGAAATATTCCCACAAAACGTTTCTGTGAGAATATTTTTCACAAGGAAATGACACACTTTGGGATTTATGAGATAGTAGGGTGGATGGCCCACATTCCAAATTTGCCTAAAGGAATGAAGCTGAGCATGCGCAGCAAGAGCTATGAAACAATAGTTGCTGGATACTCTCAAACTGAAGCGCAGATCACCTAACCATTACAGATAGTTGTGCAACGGAAGGACACCAACTGGTCTACATAGGCATGAAGACTCATTAATTCAGCATTCTATGTCACACAGTAACCAATCAGATCCAGGAAGACCGAGAAGTTGATAAACCTCTTCTACCACGGCTCTTTAGCCATGGGTATTTATTAAATTTATATACCGCCCATCTCACTATCCAAAATATTTGAAGTATGCTGTCCACGAGGCAGGAGTTAAGAGTACAGTTCTTAATACTGGTAGCTGTTGATATATTTGTACAGCCCATTAATTTGCCTAGCCTGGTGTACTGTGATATCACATCAATTCTTCTCATAGCTAGGAGACCAAAACCAATAAAGACGATAAAAGATGAGGATACTGCCACCCTACTTACATCCATGTAATTCTTCAGAGCCTCTGGGGTAGGTATTTCTGCACCAGGACCCCCAAATTTATACTTCAGCATTTGTCCCAACTCAATCAAGTCTTGGATATCGGTCCCATATTCATTGTAGATGCTACGCATGGAAGGGAATTTCTTCAGTGGGATTCTGTTCAGGAGAAATTATTAAACAACAACAAAAAGAAACACATTAGCCACAGCAATTTTCCTTGGTGTCCTCTTTTTCCTGTAATTCTTCAGGAAGAATCAGTATATGGCCATTGCTAGCACAGTTCACATTCACAACACAAGATAAGTTTTTAGGTACAAGTAGCCCTCGACTTATAATTCAAACTTACAACAGCATTGAAAAACGTGACTAAGAACTGGTCATCACAGAATGGTCACAGCTTTCCCCATGGTCACATGATCAAAATTCGGGAACTGCCATGCATTTCCAATGGTTGCAGCATCCCAGTGATTGCCATTTGCAATCTCATTGTGGGGAAGCCAGAGTCGTTTAATGACCATGTCATTCACTGAACTGCAGCAATTCACTTAACAACTATGGCACTAAAGGACATAAAATTAACAACCTTACTTAGAAATGGAAGTTCTGGTCCCAATTGTGCAGGTAAGCCAAGGACTACCCACAGCATAGAAACAATAGTTTTCCTTTTTTTTTTATATCTAAACCTAACTATCAAGCATCACTTTGTCTAGTAGACACATTCTCCACCAGGATTTACTGGCATAGATCTTGTGAAGTTAATGGAGCCTTGCTAGTTTACCCTTCAGTAATTATGGGAACCTCCGGACAGATCAGGGTTTTAAAGCTTCATTACTCCCTTTTATTAACTTGTATTTGCTAAAAGTCCAACCTCTGAAAGCTTCTAATTACTTCGGACTGACATCTTTAATCTGTTATTTTAAAGTTAAACATTACTTGGAAGGATAAAATTCCCGAAACCTCAAAAATAGGCATTATCTAAAGACCAAAAGGCATCCTCCTGACCTACAATCTGTTTGATGTTATGCTTAACCCTCATATCAAAATCAGCACTATATATTAAGTTATACTATTATGCGATATCAAAACCAGCTAAAATTATCAACAAGTTTAACAGGAACCAACAAATTTAAAAGACAGAGAAATCAAGTTGTCTTTATGGTGTCCGGAAAGTAGGGGGAAGAGTTTTAGTTAAGTGGTATTATTCACATTTTAAAATGCAGGCACACTCCTCAATGAAAGAAGCCCAGATCTAACTGGAAATAATTTTAGGCATTTATTCTGTACAGTAGTAAATATATGTTCAAACATAAGAGTTCAATGGTGCTTAATCTCATAAATGAGAATCAGACTGCAAACTTTAATTACTACATTTACCCCTCCTGGTTTTTCATTAGTGTCAGCAAGTTCCAATGGCACTGCTTTTTGAAATCGAGTCCATAAACTTTATGTGATATTGGAAACCAGCCATTATATGTTGCCTTCAAATTGGGCCCTATATCCAGATTATCCCTTTCTCCAGCAAGTAGCAGAAGGTTTTGAAAAATGGATGCTATCATCATCTCATTACACTTCTTTTTGAAAGCACCCAATTGTCCAGGCCTATCAGAGACTTTGGGGAAAGAAGAATAGGCACTTTCTTCTTTCCCAATCAGTACTAATGCTAAATATCTGATTAATAATATTTTAAAAACTGCTCAGTTAATCAAAATAAGGATTTTTGATTCCTTATTAGAAAAAAACACTTGCATCAAATACTGGATGCTTGTGCTAATCACAGAATACATTAAATTTCAAACTTTAGTATTTCACTCAAATTACATTATGTTTAAACAAAATGCCAGATGTTAAGGTTTTAAAAACAGATTTCACAAACAAGCATGGTTATCTCATTCCTGGAATGCCACATCAGCCTACAATGATGTATTAGGCTAAAAAGTAAAATTGAATTAGATGTAAAAGAAATAAACAGTGTCATATCAGCGACAGAGTATTTTCCTAATTCCTGCAGACAGCAAGGAAGAGTTATAGACTCTGCTCAGGGTGACCTTTCTTGCCAATGGAGACACCTAAATATAACTTAACTGTGCTCTTAACTTTGCAACCCACATATGCAGAATTAGGGTGGAACAGTGCTCTCTCCTATATTCTAAGAAATAATTCTGCACTTAAAAATAAACTGAAGTATTAGCTTTATGGAATATCTAAGCATAGTTATATTATTCATCTGACCAGCATGTATTTCAACACTACCAGACACATAGGTGGTACTTTCTACCATTAAAATACACCACCACTAAAGTAATGATTGTGTTAATTTTTAGGGTAGTGCTATCTTTAATAGGGTTTGTCTGATGCATACATAAAAGCAAGAAGATATGTGACTCAAGAGGGGGTGGGGAAACTATTTTGTGGCAGCTGGGGTTAGAAATATGTTTTTAAGATGAAATTTATCTTTACAGATCCAATCAGTAGGCAGCTACTGTACTATTCACTTGGACTGTTCCTCTTGCCATTTTTTGATAAACTAAATTAATCTCTGCTCAAACATTAAATTCTCCCACCCACCCCAAATGAAAGACAAGTCTTTTAACATTTATGCAATTCAAGTTTGCATCCTTTTTCATCCTTAAACCACAAACTAGAGAAACAATGTCCATCAGATGACAACAACTTCAAAATTATTGAACAAGTGCACATGAGTAGACTGGGAAAATGTTTCCCTTCCCATCCCCAAGTGCCTAATGGAAAAAAAATCAATGTATTAGATACAGATAATAAGAGTTGGAAGGGACCTTGTAGGTCATCTAGTCCAACTCCCCTGCCCAAGCGGGAGACCCTACACCATTTCTGACAAATGGCAGTCCAATCTCTTCTTGAAAGTCTCAAGTGATGGCGCTCCCACAACTTCTGAGGGCAAGCTGTTCCATTGGTTGATTGTTCTGTCAGAAAGTTTCTCCTGATTTCCAGGTTACATCTCTCCTTGTTCAGTTTCCATCCGTTATTACTTGTCTGGCCTACAGGCGCTTTAGAAAATAGCTTGACCCCTTCTTCCTCTCTGTGGCAGCTCCTCAAATATTGGAAGACCACTATCATGTCTTCCCGGTCCTTCTCTTCACCAGACTAGCCAAGCCCAGTTCTTATAACCGTTCATTGTATGTTTTAGCCTCCAGTCCCCTAATCATCCTGGTTGCTCTTCTCTGTACTTTTTCTAGAGTCTCAACATCTTTTTTATAATGTGGTGAACAAAACTGGATGCAGTACTGTAGGTGTGGACTTACTAAGGCTTTATAGAGTGGTATTAGTATCTCACTTGATCTTAATTGTATCCCTCTGTTAATGCAATTTAGGATTTCATTGGGTTTTTTGGCTGCTGCTGCACACTGCTGGCTCATATTTAGCTGGTTGTCCACTAAGACTCACAGTTACTGCTACTGAGCCTGGTTTCACCCAATCTATATGTGTACTTTTGGTTTTTCTTGGCTAAGTGTAGGACTTTACTTTTCTCTACATTGAATTTCATTTTGTTAGATATGGCCCAGTGTTCTATTCTGTCAAGATCCATCTGGATCTTGAGCCTATCTTCTTGGGTGTTAGCTATTCCTGCCAGCTTAGTATCACCTGCAAATTTGGTAAGTTCCCCTTCTATTCCCTCATCTAAGTCATTAATGAAGATATTGAAGAGTACTGGGCCTAAGACGGAACCTTGTGGCACTCCACTGCTTACTTCCCTCCATGTAGACTTAGACCCATTAAGGACTACTTGTTGAGTACGGTTTGCCAGCCAGTAGCGAATCCATCTAGTGGTGGTGCTATCTATTCCACATCTATTACATTATGGCTGACTTTTGGCAAATTTCAGAAGCATAGTAATATCAAGAAAAGTGCATGGGTTCATGAATTGGAAGGTGAGAAACAAGTGTTCAAAGGCTACAAAGTGGGGGGGGGGGGGAACCACAACAGAAACTGCAAAAATCTCTTGCATGCTGCTGACATCATTAACAGCTTGCTTACAATATTAACATAACCTAGGGTTTTGGCTTGTGTTTTTTAAATTGGAGCCAACTTTTGCAACCTGGTGCCCTCTAGAAAGGCTAATCTTCAACTTGCTATCACAAGACCATCCGGGAAGGTTTTAGCTTAGTTAAAAGAGTCCTTGGGGAGGTTTCCTCAATATCTTTAGGTTAGATCAAGTATATTGATAATTGATCAGAATTTTCGGAAGCAGGGGTGCAGTTCTGAAAGAAGTCGGGCAGTAAGGAAGATCAGCCACCGATTCCAGAGGATACTCTCCTGCACTCCCGTTTCCTTTCAAACAAATTGTCCACATTCAAATCCGCTTAGAAAAAAATAACTTTTTTTTTTGCTTCTTCAACATAGCATCCAATCCAGAGGCTCTTCTAATTCCAATCAATCGATGCCTAAAGGTCGGCAAAAGTTAAAACTCGATGGCTGCTTTTAGGCACATCTCCCCAGAGGAATGAAAGGATCCGGAAGAGACTGACTGAAAGGTACCCACAGCAACAGGGGCCACAACAAATGGAGTCCCATGCCTTGAAAAATGCAGCCTCGGTTTCTTTCAGCTCCCATGCCCGTTTGCAAAACTACCACCCCATCCTCCCACTCAGGGATCCTCTAGCCCCAAGAGAAAGCCGATCCTCACCTGATCAGCGCCGAACAAGCAGCCACCAGAGAGGCGAGCAATATTAAATTGCGAAGCCCCATCATAGCAAGACCGAGCCGGATCAGGATCTACTGCGAAAAACACCACAACTCGGGATCTGCTGAAGATGACTGAGCAGCCCCAACCGCGTGACTGCTTTATCAGCTGACCGAGCCTCACTTTGCAACTCGGGAGCATGTGATCGAGAAGGAGGCGGGGCTGGATTTAACCCTCTAGTTAGCTGGCCTCAGACCCGGGAGGCGGATATAGACTAATTCCACCGCCGTCGGGAAAGGTTGATGCTTCTGAATGCTGAGCGTGCCCGCACATCTCCTCCTTTGGGCAACCGGCTGGGTGGGTGCTGAGAAGGGCATTCTGTGTGGAGCACGCCCACGCTGAAAACTGGCTCCGTAACCCGTTTAGCGAGAAATGAGTCCTTTTAAAGTGGCTTCTTCGAGGTTATCGTTTTGTCACTCTTCAGTGCCTTTCATTTACACGTGCTATTACACGCTGCCCTACACGTATATTTCCCCATAGTGTTGCTGGTTGACTACTTCATCCAGCCAAGTTGTTGGGGAAGGAAGGGATTCCGTCATCACTAGCCATGAGTTACAGGAGCTCTAAAGCTTGTTCAGTACCCTCTGGGGCTTAGATCACTGGGTTCAAGTAGTAGCCTAGAAGCTAGGATGGGGTACAACTAGACATGTGACGAGTTTTCCTCAAAGACTTCTGGAAGTTGCAGCGGTCCCCTCAGTTGTATCAAGTTTGCTCGCTTGTTATTGTTTAGCTCACTGTTTGCAAGCTTGGCAATATTAAGATGTGTGGACTTCAACCCCCAGAATTCTCCAGCCAGCATACTGGCTGAGGAATTCTGGGGGTTGAAGTCCACACATCTTAAAGTTGCTAAGCTAGAAAAACAGTGATTTATCTCAGAGGATTAATCAAATGCAAATTAATGCTTAATAATTAACTCCAAATATTAGGGAAGCCTGATAAATACATAATCTGCCTGGTGTCTTTCTCTTTTGGAGAACTCACTTGCTCATGTGGCAGGGTAGGTTGGGTGAGGGCTACCACATGGGATGTCTACATCTGGAATTTTACAGGCCTGATATGAAAACCCATTAGTGACTAGCTCAACTGGAGTTAAAGGAGCTCAGTTGGAGTTAAAGAAACTTCAATTGATTGAATTATAATTAATAAGATCAAATTATTTTCATCTGTCAGCCCTGGCTTTAGTTACGTTATTTGCACTTATCATAACTTCAAATAGAAGTATTTGACAGCGATAATGCTAACACGCCACTTCAGGGGGAAATGAATGCAGTTTGCTGTGACAGCATTGTCCCTGAATTGAGATAAGTACTTACTATCCCATAGTCCTTTGCAACAAGTTAGGGCGGGTTCGGCATTTTTCCTTTCAAAAGATCTTTCTGCTCAATTCTACCCTCTTAGAAGACAGTTGTATTTTATTGAGTACCCTAAATAATTGTGATCATTATTTGAGGCACATGATCTATTTTAGTCTTTTTTTTTACTGCCTTCATCTTGTTCCCAGCCCATGACTAAGACAGTGTTAAGTTATTACTTGTTGTAGAATTATAGTAGTATTTTTCTTCTTATTGTGACACTGCCCAAGGACAAGTTTAAGGTGAGGTGGCCAGTACTGCGAGTCCATTTTGCTGTCATTCTAAAGTTCTTCCTAATGAGAGATTGGAAAAAGAATTAATTGAATGTGAATGTTCAAAAAAGAATCTGAAGTAATACAGGAAATTACAAGACGGTTAACAGTATTTGCTCTAAGTAAATTAATGGAAACACTTTTATGATATTGGAAAATGTACTGGTATTACGGAATGTGAGGAGACAGAGTATCTTGTAGATTCATTGTGAAATATACAATTTTCATTTAAGGTTTCCCAAAAAATTTAGTAGAACGTACTCATCTCCAGAATTCATGAAAGCAGATTGGGTTGTTGTTCTCATTTGTTTTATGGGGAAATAATAACAAATCTCCTAAAAACTAGGAGATTTCCATAATAGTATTGCATAACATCAGGATTTCATGATCAATCCTAATATTAGTGTTCAGCTGAATGTATTGTTCATCATATGGTAATAGATTTAAGTACAAGGATGACACAGCATGGATGCCCAAGGGACATTCTATAATTTGAATGTCAGAACTATAATTTGGATATTGTCGGTTCCCAAAATAAGCAATACCATTCAAGTATTGCAACAAATGTGGCAAGAATATCTGGGGAGCTGATCAAGTATGTTGAATATGCTCAAATTATACTCCAAGAGGTTGAATCCTTGGAAAATGAGCATAGAATTGGGAGAGGTTTTATATCAAAATGTATTTTATTCTTTGTATTGCTTCCATCTTCCCTTAAAACATTAACAGAATTTACAACGGACTGAGAATCAGTGTCTCCTTTAGATAATTGACAGTCAAGCCGAAACTTAGTTAATCAAGTAAAAATAGCAAACGGGAATGTTTTTTTACTCAAACTTTCTCAAACCCCCAAATGAGTTACCCAGATCTAATCCAGGGATGGGATGCTACCGGTTCTGCCTGGCTCTATAGAACCGGTAGCTCTGAAGTGCAGCAGACACTGAACCGGTTCTGTGTTTGCTGCTGTTTGGCCCACCCACCTGCCCGGGCTCTTACCTGTCCTTTATTTCCTGATTTTTCAACCTCAGCTGCTTTGTGCGGCACAGTTGAGGTTGAAAAAGCAGGGAAAAAGAGGCTTTTCAAATGCTGTGCATCTGTGCGCAGTGCTTTTCAGCTGTCCGGATGACACAGCTTAAGATTTTTTACACGCACAGCACACGCAAAACATAGTCACTGAACCAGTAGTAACATCGGTTGAATCCCACCCCTGATCTAATCTACATATCAAAGGATAAGGTCTATAAATACTAATAGAGTTAATTAAATTTGGTCTCCCAGCAGAATTGAACAAACATCATAGAGGACACACTCACACACCTCAAATGTCACCCTAGAATCAGCACATAGACATTTCTATATCCAGGACAAACTCCCCTATAAAACTGTGTCGCTGTACCCCATTTCTTAGCAGCTGCCCCTAAAGGCAAATTCTTTGCTTTTAGGAATAAATATTATTTCCTCACAGCTGTCTGGATTTCATTTTAATTTATTCTTGGGCAACTCCGGCTCGAGTTGGAACCCCAAATTATTCTTCTGACAGAATCCCGGAAAAGTAGAATTTCTGAGAGCCCTGGACTTAGGGTGCTACTGCTGCCATATTCTTGGACAAAAGTGAACCCCCAACTTTATTCTTTCTGCCACCACTGCCAAGATGGTTAGCATGTAAAAGAGAAAAGCTAGGAATGGGTTCAAAAATGGGAAAGGCTAGTCCTAACGTATTATAAGCCAAATCTAAACTTCACAAGGAGGTTGCATTGAGCATGCAGTGAGTTCAAGAAGTCGAAGGATGAGGAATTGGTTTTTACTAGCTTCTGAGATTCACTATTATCACAGGTTAGAATGTCCGTAAATATTTTATTTGTCATGTCTCATAATGACTAACATAAATATACAGGTTACTTCTGAATCATATCAAGGGCCTATCTAATTAGGCATGTCCTTCCCACAGCTGGCAACCAGATGCATATGGAAAGCCATCAAGTAGGACATGATTGCAACAACACCCTCTCATTTATGTTACCAGCAACTGCTACCAAGAAGCATTCTCCTTCCCACACCAAAATAAATCTACCCGAACCCACCCTTCTAATTTGCTGGAATAATCCCTGCTAAAATCATAGCCAGGCATGAAGCCAGGCAGCCTGGAGGCGTTAAACTACCTGTATCATAAACTCCATATATGCCGTAGCCATGCTGCTCTCAGAATTGTCCCCATTTGAACATTTTATTCCGGAAGTAAAGATAAAGGGAAGTAAAATGAAATAAAAGTTTTATTTTTGTGGATTGGTTAACAATAAATACGTACTTGTATTTTAGGATTTGAAGACTGTTAGATCTGCCACAAGTGCAAAAATAAATAAATAAATCTAGATTGGTCTCAGATTTTGATATCCCCAATGTATCTGAAGGAGAGACCTTGAAATCAAGCCCATCACCCAGATTTTCTGGATCTTAGGTAGTCCAGATCCTACTTCTACCCATACACAAGTTCTAAACGATCTGTGTAATTAATGGTCACGATTGGCAGGTAGTAACTGAGAGTAAATGATAATGTAATCTGTAAGAGTTAATTACAAGGCAGCTTTGGTTTTTCCATATACAGATGTCTAAATAGTTCTCGTGGCCTAGTTCAGCAAATAATAGTGATCTGGCTTTGTTCCACTGATATAAGAAAAGTACTGAGGAGTTTATTGCAGCTGTTTCTGGGACAGCTGGCTTAAGGGGAAAGAAAGTTTCAGTGATGAAGGATTAGAAGAAGGAGTGAACAGGCGTTGGCAGAACAGTGAGAGACTGATGATTTGAATTTGGAAGAGACTGTGCAAGTGCTAAGTTATTTGGTTTGAAAGCTTGAAAGAAGGTTGGGATGGTAATAGAAGAGGGTTCAGAAATAAACAGTCAAGAGTTAGAAGGGAATCTATTGGTCACTTATTTTATAAAAGGCAACTCAGCCCAGGTGGCAAGAAATTGGGAAATAGCATTTTAATTATTCGTAATTAGAACATAGAACAGAATCATAAGGCAGGAAGGGACCTCAGAGGTCATCTAGTCCAACCCCTGCTCAAGACAGGAGACCTTATACCATCCTAGTCGAATTGTTGTCCAATCTATTTTTGAAAACTTTCAGTGATGGAGCAGCCACATCTCTTAGAGGCAATCTATTCCATTGATTAATTATTCCCACCACCAGAAAATTTCTTCTTACTTTCAGGCTGGATCTCTCTTTAATAAGCTACCACCCATTACTTCTTGTCCTGCCCTTTGGCGCTTTGTAGAATGAGTCAATGCCCTCTTCTCTATGACAGCTTCTTAAATACTGGCAGACAATGATCATGTGCCCTCTAATCCATCTCTTTGATAGGCTTAGCATACCTAAGTCCCTCAACCGTTCATCATACAATTTAGCCTTCATTGCTCTTCTTTCTAAGGTGTCAACATCTTTTTGTGTGTGTTGTGGTGACCAGAACTGTACACCATATTCCAAGTATAGTCTCACTAGTGCTGTGTATATAGTGCAGCATTCCATTCCCAGGGTAGCCAACTTATATCTAAGCCAAACATTTGGTTTCTTCTTGTAGTACTATCACATTGCCTGCATCTCAACCCCAGCTCATGAGTGAGACAGGTTTAGACATCTTTTATTATGCCAGAGTTAAAGTGGCATTTTCCCCTTTAAGGTGACGGCATCCAGGGACATTTCACTAGCAAGTAGTAGATGTCATCTGAGAGATGCTTATTGATCTGTGGTCTTGGTTAGCTTTGTTCCCTGCCATTCTGCTCTGATCATTTTAAAGAGCAAGACATATGAATTGCATGGAAAGATATTTTTTCTGGGTCTTGAAATACTGTGGCAATAAAATGGTGTAACAGTTAACCACCAAAACACTTTTAAAAATGTAAGAGCTAAGTAACTGTGAAATTTTAAGAACCTGGTAGGAAAGGAAAGAAAAGGAAATCCTAAATAAAATTTATAATTCAGCTCCCTATGTAATTTTATTTAGACATTTTATTCAGGCTGAGTTACAACAGAACAGGGTATAGGAGAAAATCCACAGAATGAAAACGAATCATGCTGGGCAGAGTTCCATGGCTACACTTGCCCAGTTCCTGAGGTAGTGCTATGATTGATGGATGTTTTCCTGTCAGAGGGTGTCATGCTGAAGAGGGAGGGCAGAAAAGGCAGAGAAATCAACCAATCAATTGGCCTGCTATGAGTAGCACACACATTACATTGGACAACAAAGATTTTGCTTCCGAGATACATTTAGCTGTAACTTACAGATTTTTGGCTGCTAATTGCAAAGATAACCTTTAATTTAACTTATCATGGACTATTTTATATAAATCTTTTGTTTTTATAAAATGGCAATTGTGTAGTACCTGTTGGTTATGCAAGAACATACAAAAACTTGGAAAATACCAAGAAACATACAAAAACATGGAACTGTTGTTGAATCACACCCAGTACACCAAGTACAATTAGAATATCTGTGGAGATCTAAAAATAGTGGCTCTGCTCCTTGGAATACAGGTTGGATATACCAAGTATTGCTTGTTAAATATGCAAATGGGACAGATGTATAAAAGAGTCACATTACATTAAAAAGGAATGGTCACTCTGAAAGAATTTGGTTCCGGGGCAGAAAAACGTGGTACCTGAACCACTTGTTGACCTGACAATGATAGTTTTGCCTCCGCTTCACGTAAAACTCAGACTGATGAAAAATTTTGTGCATGCGATGAACAAGGAAGGCGAAGAGTTTCGTTCTTTGGGACATATGTTTCCAAGAATAACTGATATCAAGATTTAGGAAGACATTTTTGTTAGTACACGGATCAGGTACATCACCAATCATGAGCAATTCAAAGATCTGTTAGTGGGGCCATAGAAAATCATCTGGAAAACATTCAAGGATGTCATTGAGAATTTTCTTGGCAAGTACAGAGCACTACATTCAGTTAGTTGACAAACTTCTTACAGGGTGAAAGACCATGAAATGCAACATGTCACTGAAGAATCAGTTTTCTGCATTCACACTTGGACTTCTTTCCTGAAATCTAGGTGCAGTCAGTAACAAACATGGTTAAAGGTTTCACTTGCCACAATGGAAAAACAATGGAAAAACAGCTGACTATTTTGGACGTGGTCATAAGATGCATCAGACACTGAATACAAATGAAAATCAGCAACAAAACTCTCTTAGCCTTGTTGAAATCATGTAGCACGTTGGAAATATATGATTAAATATATTACAATCATTAAAAATTTCTCAAATTTCCTACATGATGCAGTCATTCTGAAATTATATTTGTTTTCAGTTTGAAGAGGTCTATCATAATTACTAAAGGTTTTCAGGAGGCAAAACTTTTGAAAAAATTGTTATCCAGTGTTATCAGGAGACACCATCTCGGGTGATAGGGAATGCAAATTCCACATGGTGTAGTTGTCTTCCAGTTTTCAAATAGATGGACAGCAGTTAATCAGACACTTTGGTTTAAGAACATGGGAAAAGGCATAGTTTTTAGCCTTAGATGGCTTTGGGCATTCTCAACAATAAAAAAGGGATAAGAAAAAAAGCAGATGCATCTTTTCCCGATCTGCATGTAGCAAGAATGAGACCTGCTCGTCTCAAATATTGCAAAGATCTGGGTGACACTAGCTGACAGCAAAAGGCTAAAAGTTATTCTCTCCAGGCCATTATCTTGTATTAACCATATTTCTGCAACTCAAAGTAGCTTTACTCTTTTCTGTTCTTCTGTCGCTTAACTACAAGCAGGAAGATGTGGTTAGTAATAGTCATTTCCTCTGTCCTCAGACCATAGAGCACAACCCAATTTTGAAACTCTCACAGAATCAACAAATGACTTTAAAATTCATTTAAAATTTAGCCAATACAATCCTAGTATGCACCAACAGAGTTGATCTTTACAGTGTTAAAATCACATGCAGTGTTAATACCGCTTTATTCTGCTTTGGTAAGGCCACACTTGGAATACTGCATCTCGACAAAAATGTTGAGGCTCTGGGAAGACTGCAGAGGAGAGCAGCAAAGATGATTAATGGACTGGAGGCTAAATCTTAATAATGAATTGTCTAATCTAATGAAGAGAAGGGTGACATGATAGCAGTCTTCCAATATTTGAGGGATTGTCACATTCTTTTCTTAGATAAATGGTAAGCATTTATGCACGTGCACTGCTTCGTCATAATCTTACATACTAGTAATATAATCTTTGATGTGTTCCTTCTTAGAAGCTTCTTTTTTTTCCCCAAAATTTTATTAATTTTTAAAAGACAAACATATACAAACAAAACACAAAACATGAAAAACATAAAACATCTTTTTTGAAAGCAGCTTGATCCCGGGTTACATCTCTTCGTACAGACATAAATTCAAGTTCATGCTCACTTTTATATACCATTCCATATCTTATTACCATTCTACATTTTTTATATAGCTTCTCCCCTCTTTTCACTCTCTTAATTCTATTTTATTTATTTCATCTTAATTTAAATCATTATACTTATATCCTTTGTCTGTCCTTCTTTCAGCTGTCTATTATCTTTTCTCATTAACACAAAATGTCTCATGTTATCACTGATTGGAGTATGATGCCTTTATATCTTTCCCCTAAATTTAACACTTAATATAATACATAACTTTCATTCGGATTCTGCTTAGTACATTCTAAAGCTATTTTAAGAAAATAAAAAATTATAAATATATAATATAATTAAAACAACAATCCATACCAACTGAACTCTATCGTTAAGATTAATATTCATTTAAATTTTAAACATTTTACACATTCCTTTTCAAATAGGTATCATGCTTCTATGGGAACAGTTGTAAATTTTGTGTAGTTACTTCCCCCCCCCTTTCACTTATATTTTAAAACATTATGTAATTAAAATGTTCCCATTCCTTCTTAATTCAATTCTCTCATATTTCATTTCATTTATTTTGTTCAAGAAAAAAAAGTTTCACTGAATTACATTGAATATTTTATCCCATTTTATAATCATATGTTATTCCAATTTTCTAACATTATTTCTAATACAAATACAACAATACAGTCTTATGTACCTTTGCAGAATCTCTTTTTCAGTTATATTTTTACCCATTATCTCTAAATAAATCCTGCTTCTTTACATCTTGTTTCAGACCTTTGTAGCTTCTCTTCCCTTCCTTCCTCCCTTGCTTCTTCACTCTGCCCTTTTTACCCCCTTGTCTCTCCATCTCTATTTCCCTCTTCTGTATTCCTCTTTTCTGTTGCTTTCTGACATTATATCCACTTTTCACCTTATTTTTCCCTTTTTTGGTTGTTTTTTTAGGTCTTAAATTCTCCATTCTCTTTCCCCCCCTTTCCCCTTTCTTCTCCAGATAAAGTTACTTGTTCATTAAAGATGGCTTCTTCTTTGTCCCAATCTTCTTGTTCTTGTAGTTTCTCATAAGTAGAAATCACCATTTCTAAAAAATGAAAAACGGAGCCAAAAGAGCCCTTCTCTTCTTGTTCCTCTTCTTTATATTTTTTAAATTCCATTTTCAGTTCATCCACAAGTGATGCCATTGTAAAAAAAAAATTTAAACAACCACCCAAGTGTTTTTAATCATTGAAATATAATTTCCAAAAGTCCCAGAGTCACCAAGCAGTCCAAATACACAGTTACAAAGTTCCAATTAAAATGTATCTTTTAGAAGTCTTGTTACAATTTAACTTTAGATTCTTTTAAATTCCAAGCAGTCTCCTCCAGCCAAATCTTACTCTTATTCTTTTCCTCTCCCTTCCCACTTACAGTGAAAAAAAGTTTTTTCAGTGATCAGAAATCTTTATTGTCCCCTTGGCTTTGATTTTCCAGTTTAATTACCTGCTGATGCCAAAGCAGGTTTTTTTGATTTCTCATTCATCTGCTGTCACCGTACGGAAGGAGAGTGAGAAAAAACAAACTTTCCCTTTTCAGTTTCATTCGCTGCTTCCAGATCTTCTTTGGGAGCGATGTATCTTTTTTTAAAATTTAAATTCCAGGGTATCTTGAATGTTGCTTCTTATCCTGGTCAGCCAAAACTTTCACTTCTTAGCTTCCTCCTGCACATTCTTTTCCGAATGAGTGCTTCTTTGTGGCGGCCATTTCTGACCGCCGCTCTACCGCCTTTGGAAAAGGGAGTTAAGCCAGCTGAGAAGGGGAGATGCGGCTCCCCTCAAACCCTGCCGGGTCTCCCCTATCTTCGACCACCTCTATGGGGTGGCTTAGCCCCGAAGCCGGCTGGCTCGGGACACTCCAGCGGTGAGCGCAAGCAGAAACCACGCACGATCACGGATTCCTGCTGCTGCCGAAGCCTGCAGGAAGTCCTCTTCTTAGAAGCTTCTTAACAGATTTCAGGGTTCTGCATTCCAATTAATAGAAAAGGATGCTTTCCTACAGCATTATGAACAATGTACTATGACCTAAGAATCAATAATCATGATAAAAACATTTAGGAAACTGAAATTAAGTGTCAAAAATCTTCTTTGCTCCATGGTTGCAAAGAATACATTTTTGACCAAAAAGAGATATCAACTATCCACTTATACCATTATTTTCGCCAGACCAATGCCTGAAATATGTATAGCTTTTAATATTAATTTATTCAGTTTGTATGCCCTCTCATTGTGTCTGGAAGTGACCCTAGGCTGCTTACAATTATTGAAAACCAATATAAGAAGAACATATGCTTCTTTGATGCATAGTGATTGATATAGAATTGAGCCAGTGGTCTAATGATTAATGCTCCCGGCTAGAAATTGTGATGTTAATCCTGCCTTAGCATGAAAGCTAACTGCATGACTTTGAGCCTGTCACTCTCTCACAGCCCAACTCACCTGACAAGAGTGTTGTTGTAGGGAAAATAGGAGGGAGAAGGAATATGTTTGTTGCCTTATTTATAAAAATAATAAAGGCAGGATAAAAATATAATAAACAATATTCTTGATTTCAGTCCAAAATGTAGCAATAATAGGATCAACCCATGTTATTTAATGTTCCAAATCCTAACCTGTATCTCCAGCAGCAATTGGAGTTTTGAAATATTAACTCATATAATTTGAGTTAATTTTCCCTGAAATGTTGAATGTTTACTGCACTAACCTCATTTTAAAATTACATGAAACTAATTTCAAGTTATCTAAACCAACCTTGCCTTTGTTTACCAGTTCAAGACATTACAGCTCCTTACTGAGGTCACATAAATAACGTATCAATTTCATTACAGGTAGTCTTCTTAGGACCCCATTTGGGACCAGAATTTTGGTCTTGATGGTCATGCCTGATTTTATGAACATTTTTATGGTGGCTGTTAAGCAAACCAATGTGGTCCTAAGTCTGAATCCATTCTTACAAAGGAATGTTTTTTGCAGGAAACTAGCAAGAAACCTTTGCAAATCGTGATCAAATGCAAAATAGTGCAATATGAATGTGAGCCGGTTGCCAAGCACCCAAAATGCAGTCATGTGACTGCAAGGTGGGGTGTTGTGCAATATTTTACAATTGACCGTAAAGCACATTTTCCTAGGCCATCGTAACTCTAAATGATCATTAAATAACCAGTTGTATGTTGAGGACTACATGTAATATCTTTCAACTTCCTATAGAAAAAACTTACTGAGACACAATTGATTCCTGCATAATTTCCAAATTTTGCAGATACTATTGCCAATCAGGGGTTCGGTGAATCATTGTAACTCAAAATATAAACTTGAAGAAATTAGATTGTTCTTAAAGAATGTCAGAGCGACTATAAATATTGTCATCAAAAGTGTACTTTGTTAAATAAAAAGTATCTATATTTGTCTTGCCACATATCTTTCTTCTTTAATAAAAGGATATCTCCTTTAATTTTAAAACCAAAACAATAACTATAATAATATCACTTAGACCTTTATACCGCCCCCATAGTGCTTTACAGCACTCTCTGAGAGTTTACAAAGTCAGCATATTACCCTCAACAATCTGGATCCTCAGTTTACCAACTTCATCAGAATGGAAGGCTGAGTTAATCTTGAGCTGGTGAGGATCGAACCTCTGGCAGTGAGCAGAGTTAGCTGCAAAGCTACATTGAAATAGTTGCCTGTGGTTATTCTGTCTTTCAGTTTAGGTAAGGAAATATCTCCGAAAGAGTAACTCAATGAGTCCTGCATTGTCTAGTAACTAAGAAAAATAGATTCAGAGGGCATGGAGCATGATGGGCATCAAGGAATTTGCTTGGGCATATTAATGCAATAGGCACCATATTACTCACCTGTGGCATAGATGCTGTTTTTAAAAGCTCTAGGTTCGAGTGACCCAGATATTTTTAATTCTGAGCAACCAGGTGCCAACCATAAATACATTGAAAACTCATTCAAATGTTTATCTGCTAACCTGACTAATTCCCAATTCAAAGATTACTTGGAAGATAGAAGACTAACAATGGTAACTAGTATTGCAAAAAAAGAAGCAGTTGAGAATAGTGTTATTATTTGATTCATATTAGATTATGGAAGATGTTGTAATTTCTAGGTTTTTCTCTATATCAAGAAAAGGCTAGAAACATTACTATCAAAGAAATATGAGATTATGTGTTTACTTAATGTTCTGACTGTAGAAATTGTTTGAATGCTTACATCTAATAATATATACATTCTCTCTCTCTCTCTCTCTCTCTCACTCTCATCTATCTATCTATCTATCTATCTATCTATCTATCTATCTATCTATCTATCTATCTATCTATCTATCTATCTATCATCTATCTATCTATCTATCATCTATCTATCTAAAGGGATAGTCATTCCTAATGATTCAGACTTCCTAGAATCATCTCCTTTGGATGGCTTATCGGTCAGTTGAAATGTATTTACTGTGAACTTAATACTTTTAAAGTATTCTAATACTAAAAGAGGCTAAATAATATTGCTATACCTTATTTCCAGAATCTAAGCCTGTGGTTGGATTGGATAATGGCATTCTTTATACTTTCTACAATATTCTGACAACATTTTGTATCAACGTTATTACTTTAGAATCCAGAAGTACTTTGTGTTTTATTTACCAGAGAGGGGTTGTTTATCATTGGTTGAGAAGGTGCTCAGGAAATATTATTTTCCCAGTAAGATTAGCCTTTGGCAGTACTTGAGAAAGGTGGGGCTGAGAACAAACTGCCTTATTTAGAAGATTGCAAAAAGTCAGTGGATGTAACAGTATTTAAGAAAGACCTTGAGAGACTGGCAAAGAAATGCTGCCTTGGGAATGGTCAGATAAGAGAGGGCATAGATTGTAGTTGCATAATAGAAAGAGAAAGAATCTCAGAAAGGCCCCTCCTTAACTTCTCAAACTGTAAAGAAGACAGTGAGAGGTTTGTATTTTCAGACTCGATTCTGTTAAGATAACCTTGCAATAAAATAAAACCAGTTCTTCTGGTCGTGTGTCCTGTCTGGTCTACCTGGGAAGATTGACAATGGAATTACCTGTAGTAGATGGACTGAAGCTATTAAGTTTATTCAAAACAAAACAATATCTCTAGAATCTCATTATCACTGAGCCAATTAACATGAGATTGAAATTCTAGAAAGGCCAGCTGGTTCTTTCTATGGCAGACTCAATAAGGCAGTAATTTTTTTGCTTTAAGATTGTTAGATACAGGGACATGTATATGCATGCATGTGTATATGTGTGTGTGAAATGTTTTATGCATCCCATTCATCTTCTTACTGGTAAAGATTGGTATCTGCTAAATAAGAATTTAACGAGATATGTACTTCTATATGTTTTTTTCTTAAATGATAAAACATACCAATATTGAGAAACAGAAGAAAAGTGTTTCATGATTTATAGGCTTTCAAAATAAACATATTACACAATTTACTATTGCACCATCTACCAAAAATATAAATGAGAAAGTGCATACAGATTTTGGGGTAGCTTCCTTAATAAATTGTGGGTATGCTGAAGCCATATTGTATTTTGATTACAATAAAATATTCTGTTTTATTTTGCACTGGTCATATCCCACTTCAATCATATCCAATTCTGGGCAACAGCCTTTAAGAATTTAAGGAAAATGTAACAGGTTCACAGAAGGATATTGAGGAGGAATAGGTGACTGAAAACTAAGTTGTGTTAAGAAAGATTGAAGGGCATGTTGAGAAGAAAAGATTGAGAGGCAATCTCAACTCACTGATAAGACTCTTCAAATATCTGAAAAGTTGACACATTAAGAAGGTCAAGATCCATTCTCTGTCATTTGTTCCAGGGCACTGGACACAAAATGAATTTAAATTGTAGGAAAGCAAATCTAACTGAATGTTAGAAGAAACTTGATTAAATATGGGCAATTCAACAGTGAAACCGAATATAAAGAGAAGTAATATCTGGATATCTTTATGTGATCCCATCCCTGATAAACCATCATTTATCAGGGATGCTTTAATTTAGATTTCAGATCGGGTTAGGGCTTCATTGTCTAAAATAAGTAATATGATGAGCCATAAGTGATATGATGAACAATTACTGGATGTTGAAAGTCCTTTGAAAATATGTCTCAATGAGGGATTCTGATTGTAAAATAGCAGCAATTGAAGTGTGTCCTTATGTGTATCTGAAAGGCTGAAGGATACAAGAACATTAGTTCTGGGTCATAGAAACTTTCAGTGAAAAAGATTTTTGGAAACAAGTGCAATAAATGCAAAAGAACTAGTTTTAGTAGCTATCTGAATAGAATTACAGTATAATGTCAGGCTTCACAAAGCTAGGCAAGAACAAGAAAGCAAGTCTAAATGGATTTCAGTAAGGTATTTTTTAATACCAGTTTTAAGTAAAAACAGACTCTTGGAAGCTGTAATTTGAAAACCCCAACCTCATTTATAATGAATTAATTTTATTTATTTACACAATTTAGGAGCCATTTTACTGCAAAGGGACTCTGGATGGCTTATATTAAACAATAAACAGAATACAGAATATCAGAGTTGAAAGTGTTATATATTTGAATGTTTGAATGTTCTGTTCTGATTGGTTCGGCCGATGGCAGGAAAATTGAATAGCCGTCATTGGGCGTGAGCCATGAGGAGCCGCTATAAAAGAGGCTGCCATGGCTCCGTTGTTGTTCAGTTCCAGAGAAGAAAATTAAAAGCAACTGAAGATTAACTAGTCTCGAGTCGTCTTTCCCACAACATAACACTGGCAACGAGGATGGGATTCTGAGACAAAGGAGACCAGTTGAGCACGTGGCAATGAGAACTGAGCTAGACGAGATGGCCGGCAACAACTCGCCACCTGCACCGTTCAACCCAGCAACGGAAGACTGGGAATCGTACATCGACCGATTCCTCATGTTTCTAGAAGGGAACGAGCTCCAAGGAATATCTGAAAATAGGAAGAGAGCCGTTTTCCTCACCCACTGTGGACCCGCAGTCTTCAAAATGGTAAAGGCATTGGTGTCACCCCACGATGTAAAGAAAATGGCGTGGTCGGACTTAGGCAAGTTACTGCGAGCCCATTATACACCAACCGTCTCATGCCTTATCAAGTGACACAAATTTTACAAGCTCGACCAAAAAGAAGACGAAAGCATCGGAGATTTTGTAGCAGCCCTAAGAGACATTGGAGGAGCGTGCGAATTCCTAAACATGGATGAGGCCATGAGGGACCACGTGGTCCTCGGATTAAGAGACCTTACACTACAGAGCCGACTACTGACCAGACCCAAAATAACATTGACCGAGGCCATAGAAGAAGCCACCACAGCAGAAGCAGCACAAAAATCAGCAGCCACCATGTGACAGATGAATAAAGTAACACAAGAAACCCTGAAAGACACTACTCAAGCTCAAAACAAGAAACAAGAGGAAACTCAAAAAACCACCACCACGACACACCATGAGGACATTGAATCCCTATCCAAAACCGATGAGGAAGAAGAAGTAAATCAACTTCGGTCAGAGAAAGGCAGACGGGAGTGCAGGGAAAGAAAGTCGGGGTTTCGTTGTGCCGGGTGTGGAGGGGGCCACCCACGTTCCGAAAGCCGTTTCTTTGATGCTATTTGCAGGCATTGTGAATGGTGGGGACACATAGCTATGGCATGCCGAAACAGAAATAACTATAGCCCTAGACGAAGAGGAAATACCCCCCCCCCCCCGAACGAGAGAAAGACAGACAGGGGGCCGTTTGAGCCAAGACAGCGGAAACAAGCGGTGGAAAGAAGCCAATAGAAAAAAAGAAACACACCAGACAATAACTATAGGACACTTGAGCGTAGTCAATGCGAAGAAGGTACTGGTACAAGTCACCATAGAAGACCAACCATGTGAGATGGAGGTGGATTCCGGTTAGTATCTGTCAATTGTATCATGGAACACTCTCAAAAGCCTGATACCCAACATGAAAAGAAAGGAACTAGAAAAACAAAAACTCACACTTAAAGTCTACCAGGGAAATAGAATTCCCGTAGTTGGAACCGGACACTTCCAGATCAAATTTAAAAAATACACGAAAGTCCTTCCATTGACCATAGTTGACCGGGATTGCCCCAGCTTACTAGGACTCGAATGGTTCGAACCGCTAGGAATCGGAGTGACCGGAATAAACAACATCGCTGAGACAGACTGGGAAGAGAACCTGATGAGAAAATTCCAGGATGTCTTCAATGGAGAACTGGGCAAGTACCGAGGGTCCCCTATCTCATTTAATTTGGATCCTAAGATAGCCCCAATGAGGTTAAAGGCGAGATGAGTCCCTTTTGCGTTAAAACCAAAAATTGATGAACAATTAGATAAACTTATCGCACAAGGGGTATTAGAACCAATAGACCACGCAAGGTGGGAAACCCCAATTGTGACTCCTTTCAAACCAGATGGGTCCGTACGCATCTGCGGAGACTACAAGGCCACCCTCAACCATGCGCTACAACAAAGCGCATACGCAGTTCTGGTGGTACAGCACCTGTTACACTCTTTGGGGGGAGGTAGAATTTTCATGAAATTAGACCTTGTGCAAGCTTATCAACAGTTGCCAGTTGACTCAGAAACCATGGAAGCACAAACAATAGTGACTCATAGAGGGGCATTCAAATGCAAAAGACTACAATTCGGAGTTAGTGTGGCCCCAGAGGTATTTCAGAGTCTAATGGAGTGCCTACTGCAAGGAATTAAAGGGGTAGTGCCATATTTTGATGACATGCTGGTATCAGCCAAGGATGAAGAACAACTCGAAGACCATTTGAGGGAGGTCTTACAAAAATTTAAAGAGGCGGGACTTAAAGTTAAAAGAGAGAAATGCCAATTAGCCACCGATAAAGTTGAATTCCTGGGATACCTTATAGATAAAGAAGGGATCCACCCCACTGAAAAGAAAATCAGAGCAATCAAGGGAGCTCCCAGACCCGAAAATAAAACAGATTTACAAGCCTCTTGGGACTTATTAATTTTTACAATGTATTTTTGCCGCAGAAGGCAACGATAACAGAACCGCTACACAGGTTGCTGGATAAGAAAGCTACCTGGACCTGGGGGCGATGAGAAGAAACCGCATTCCAGGGAATCAAAGACTTAATTACATCAGACTGTGTACTAATCCAATATAGCGAGACCCTGCCACTAACGTTAACCTGCGATGCGTCATCGTTTGGCGTCGGGGCCATACTCAGCCACATATTACCCGATGGAAGAGAAGCACCGATCGCATTCCATTCAAAAACTCTATCAAAAGCGGAGCCAATTGGATAGAGAAGCTCTGGCTGCAATAACAGGAGTTAAAAAGTTCCACGAGTACATCTATGGCAGGAGATTTTCACTAGTCACCGATCATAAACCTCTTTTAGGAATACTCACAGGAAACAAACCCACACCCAACATATTGTCACCGCGAATGATGAGGTGGTCCGAATTCCTTGCTGCATACAACTACGAATTAATCTACCGGCCAGGAAAGAACATAACACACACTGACGCCCTGAGCCATTCTCCCCTACCTGAGTGAGAGGATGATCCTGCACCAACCACATCAACCCTGCACATTGAGACGCTGGCAAACCTACCCATAACAGCAACAGACATTGCGAAGGAAACCGCGAGAGACAGAATCCTGACATGTGTTAGGAATAACATTGGTTACCTAACTTAGTTTGGGTAAAATAATATATATAAACTATGTTAGTGAGTTTAAGTGTGTGTATCACTTTAACTGTAAAACATGTATTTTGGGTGCGGTTGTAAAATCACCATAAGAGGGAGCAAGAGAGCTCACTGTTTGCTGGCTTTTACTGGATTGCTGACAATGATGGATTGATGGTGATAACTGCGTGTTTTCCCTGCTATTGCTGAGAGAAGAAAAGAGGTTTGATTTTCTTCATATCTCTAACTGAAAAAGAGATAAATTACTGGACTGATTATTTGTGAGTTTACTGACCTCTTTTTCGACACTGGACTTTGCTAATGGATAATCCCCGGACGGACTGAACTAAGTGTATGATATATGGACTGTTTGACTATGCTATAACTCTTACTGGAATAAAAACTATTTAACTGACACAGTGTATCTGATTTACTGAGTGTAAGCTACAACAACGTTTATCTCACATATCTGCCTGCCTGACTAACTGCCGCTGCACGTTCTGCTAGGGTGTATATCCCTAACACTGGTTATGGGCCCAGGTGCACAGTCAGACTAACCAGGATATAACAGGCTTGTGAGTGAGAGTTTGTTTCGTTACACAATACTGTAAACAGACAGCTGTGTTTTATTAATTATAGTTTAATATCCAGAAAAAGATGGCACAAGTCAATTTACAAAGTTTGTCCCTAATATCCAAACTGGATGGAACAAACTATGTTTCATGGTCTATGAAATGCAGCCTACTTCTACGAAGAGAAGGTTTGTGGAGTATAATTCAAAACCCACCAGAGGTAGATGCATGGGATCCAGAGGATGAGGATGATGCCCAGAAAATACAAGAATATCAACTGAAGAATGAGCAAGCTCTCTGTATAATAGGACTGACACTCTCTGACTAGCAGCTTGTCCATATTCGTGGAGAAGAAACAGCTGCGAAATGTTGGGAGAATTTAAAGAAGATTTATGTTTGAGACAGTGTAGGAGCACATATAAATCTTACACAGAAGCTGTTCAGAACATGTCTTCAAAAGAATGGAGATATGTTGACTCATATAAACACAATGAAGAGAATTTTTCAGGAACTGCATGAAAAAGAACTTATCTTCACAGAACTACATCAAGTTTATATAATTTTGTCTTCTTTAGATGAGAGCTATGACGACCATGTAACTTCACTGGAAGTGCTGCCAAAAGATAACCTCACATTAACTGACATTACTGGCAGATTAATTGAAGAAGCCAGGAGAAGGCTTGAAAGAGATCAACTCAGAAGGGAACAACCACAATGTAAAGAAGAGAAAATATCTACGACAGCCTATACAATTAGAAAATGTTTTAATTGTGGAGGAAAAGGACATTTGACTAGATTCTGCAAGAAAGGAAAACGCCACAATGCCAGCCAGAATACTAAAATGCATCAAAAGGATGAAAAATGTTTAGAGTTAGCCATGTATAGCAACGAAACTGTGAATAATAATTTATGGGTTGTAGATAGTGGAGCATCGCACTGCATAACGAAAGATGAGAAAAGATTTGTTAAGATGTCCACGAGTTCACAGCAGATATCGTTAGCTAATGGCTGGAAACTGAAAGCTAAAGGTGAAGGTATAGCATATTGTTCTTGCATAAGAGAAAATGTAAAAATGTTATATGTACCACAACTTAAGTTTAATTTGCTTTCGGTTAGAGTTTTGGTTAAACTAGGTTATGTAATTACCTTTAGGGGAGAAAATTGCATAATAGAAAAAGAAGGTAAAAAAGTGACTGCAATTTTAAAAGGTGAATTGTATGTGTTAAATGATAATTCATTAGAGGTAGCTAACACGGTATATAATAATGTTAAACCTCATGATGAATGCATACATTTATTACACAGACGTTTAGGGCATATAAATTTTAAAATGCTTAAACAAACCGTAGAACTATCTAAAGGTATAAAACTAAAGCCTTGCAGTAAGTATTTGCACTGCAATGCTTGTAGTCAAGAAAAAAGCAAGGTAATACCAGCAAATAGAATTAATGGATTTAAAACCAAAGAGCCTCTAGAGGTCGTATTTGCTGATATTATAGGTCCTAAAAAACCAAGTGTGGGAGGTGCTCGTTACATACTAAGTATAATGGACCATTATTCCAGATATGGTTCCTGTTATTTAATGAAGAACAAAACGGAAACATATCAGAATTTCTTTAATTGGCTTAAATTTGCAGAAAGAAAAACTAGAAGGAAATTAGTAACTCTTATAACTGATAATGGTACAGAATTTATAAACAATAAATTTCAAAATAGACTGAAGATAACAGGTGTTGAACATAAAAAGTCTGCACCATATAGGCCACAACATAATGCCTTCATAGAAAGACGAGGCCAAACAATACAAGCAATGGCTCGTACTATGCTGTCAGATTCAGGATTACCTGAAACTTTGTGGGGAGAAGCAATAATGTGTGGAAATCATATATTGAATAATGTTATTTATTTATTTTTTAAAATAAATTTTATTAAATTTACAATTAAAAACATATCGACATTACATACACAAAAGGAAAAAAACAAAAAAAGAACACTCGGTCTTACAAACTGGAAAGAAAAGAGAAGAGGAGATGTAAAAGAAAGAAAGAAACAAAGGAAGAGAAAGAGAAAAAAAGAAAAAAAAGATGCGTTTAAAAACAGACAATATCCTTTTTGACAGTCTGCAAGATCCAATTCTCCTACCTTAATTTGAATACACACATCTTATCGATATCTATGCTTAAATTACCCATTGTCCATTAAGCAGTTTATCTCTGGACTAACCAATTATACCAAGAGTTCCAATTATCGTAAAATGTTGAAGCCTCTTTGTTTTTAAGTGCTATAGTTAATTTATCCATTTCTGCACAATCACATATTTTCTGGATGACCATTTGTTCTGTAGGTGCATAGGGTGATTTCCAACACTGGGCAAACGCTAATCTGGCTGCAGTTAGGATATGAATTGTTACATATTTCATCTTTTTGGGTAAATGTTTATCAGAGATCCCTAGTAGGAAGAACTCTGGTTTGTATTCGATTTGTTCTTTGGTTATCTCCTCCAACCATTTTCTGATTTTTTGCCAATATTTCTGGGTTTCTTTGCAAGACCACCACATATGAAAGTAGGTTCCTTCTATGCTTTTACATTTCCAGCATTTTGGACTCGTGTTTGGGTTCATTTTCGCCAACCTCGAAGGGGGCAAGTGCCATCTATAAAACATTTTGTATGTATTTTCTTTATATGCTGCCGATTTTGTAATCTTAATATTTCTGTTCCAAATCTTTTCCCATTCTGATAATGTAATACTTCTTCCGACATTCCTGCTCCAGGCTATCATGTTCCCTTTGACTATCTCTTGTTCTAATTCTACTTCCAGTAAGTATTTATAGAATTTGGATATGTTCTTTTTGTTTAATCCTAGGCCACAACATAATGCCTTCATAGAAAGACGAGGCCAAACAATACAAGCAATGGCTCGTACTATGCTGTCAGATTCAGGATTACCTGAAACTTTGTGGGGAGAAGCAATAATGTGTGGAAATCATATATTGAATAATGTTAATTCAACAACTGGTGAATTACCATTCACATGGTGGCATGGCAGAAAACCTGACCTAAGCTACATGCACACATTTGGAGCACCAGCATGGGTGCATATTCCTACACAACTGAGACAAAAGGGGCAGCATAGGGCTAAAAAGTTATTCTTTGTAGGTTATGAATCTAATCACAAATCATACAGATTCTGGGAAAAAGGTACACCTAGAGTTTACTGTAGTGCTAGTGCACAATTCCTAGAACATGTAGGATGGGAAAAACTGGAACAAGATTCAAGTAAGGATGTAATTATAGAACCCTACAAAAGAACAGAAAAAATCAGTAATAAGAAGAGTACAATTAAAGAGGAAGTACAGGAAGAGCACATAGGACCAGAAGAGGAAGAAATAGTTGAACAGGAAGAAATAGATAACCAGGAACAGGTAGTACATGAAAGTCCACCTGTAAGCCCTGTAATACCTAGACGATCAACACGTGTAACCAGACCACCTGACAGGTACCAAGCAAGTGTAGTTTGCCAAGTTAGTAAAGTTCCAACTACTGTTGAAGAACTTAGGATGTATCCTGCAAAGGAACAGGAAAATTGGCATAAGGCAATGGAGAAGGAACTAAATTCATTAAAGGAAATGAAAGTTTATGAAAATGCCAAATTACCTCCAGGTGAAAAGTCCATTGGCTGCAAATGGATATTTAAATTAAAAACAGGTAAAAATGGGACTGTTACCCATAAGGCTAGGTTGGTAGCTCAAGGATTTAATCAAACTGCATGTGATTATGATGAAGTATTTGCACCAAGTCTAAAAGCAACAACCTTGAGAGCAGCTTTAGTGTGGGCAGCTAAGAAGAATTATATTATAAATCACTTAGATGTTGAAACTGCCTCTCTGCATGCACCATTGCAGCACACTATATATTTAAAGAAACCTATAGGAATCAAGGATGGTAAAAATAATAATGACTGTTAGAAACTTAAAAAGAGTCTCTATGGATTAAAGCAATCTGGTTATGAATGGAACCAATATATTGTTAAAGAGTTAAACATAACAATATAGGGTTTAAAGCAGGTTTAGCTGATCCATGTTTATTTAAGAGAGAGACTAATGGAACAGTATCATTATTATTGTTGTTTACAGATGATATTGCTTTAATTACAAAGACTAATAATGAAGCTACTGAAATAATATCATTATTAGGTAAGTGGATAAAATTAAAGCAATTAGGAGAGATAAGACAGTATTTAGGATTGACAATAAACAAAATCAAGAGTGGCTTTAAGATATCTCAAGAAGATAAAATTTACCAATTGCTAAAAACGTATAAAATGGAACTTTGTAAGCCGGCAAAAACTCCAATGAGTCAGGAATTTTGCCGAACTGATGCTCAAAGTTCAAAATTCGATAAGACTATTTATCAGTCATTAATTGGTAGTTTATCGTATATTAGCAATTGGTCAAGGCCAGACATTGCATATGGCGTTAATCAATTGGCAAGATTTAACGCTGAACCCACTGAACGTCACTGGCAAGCGCTAAAACGTATATTAAGGTATCTTAAAAAGACAATGCACTATGCATTGTATTTGGAGCCAAAAGATGATTTGATTTTAAGTGCATATGCTGATGCAAGTTTTGCAACAGACATAAACACTAGGAAATCAACTTCAGGTATGGCTATACTATTAGGTAAAGCACTGATTGGTTGGAGGTCAATTAGACAGCAACACATAAGTATGTCCACAATGGAAGCAGAATTTTCATGTCTATCTTTATTATGTACTGATTTAATTCTGTATAAACAGTTGTTATTAGATATGGGAATAGCTGTTAATGATGCCATTGTAGTGTATGAGGACAATCAAGCAGCCATACGGTTGGCTACAAATATTGCTGTAAAAACGAGATCTAAGCATACTGATCTTAGATATTTGTATGTAAGACAATCTGTAAAAAATGGTCTAATAAGACTGGAATATTGCATGACTGAAGAAAATTTTGCAGATCAGTTTACAAAAGCCCAAGGTTCAGTCAAGCACAAGGGAAGTTGTGAATACTATGGTTTAAAATTGTAAATAGATATATATATTATTATATTACCCAAAAGGGGAGAATGTTAGGAATAATATTGGTTACCTAACTTAGTTTGGGTAAAATAATATATATAAACTATGTTAGTGAGTTAAAGCGTGTGTATCACTTTAACTGTAAAACATGTATTTTGGGTGCGGTTGTAAAATCACCATAAGAGGGAGCAAGAGAGCTCACTGTTTTCTGGCTTTTACTGGATTGCTGACAATGATGGATTGATGGTGATAACTGCGTGTTTTTCCTGCTATTGCTGAGAGAAGAAAAGAGATTTGATTTTCTTCATATCTCTAACTGAAAAAGAGATAAATTACTGGACTGATTATTTGTGAGTTTACTGACCTCTTTTTCGACACTGGACTTTGCTAATGGATAATCCCCGGACGGACTGAACTAAGTGTATGATATATGGACTGTTTGACTATGCTATAACTCTTACTGGAATAAAAACTATTTAACTGACACAGTGTATCTGATTTACTGAGTGTAAGCTACAATAACGTTTATCTCACATATCTGCCTGCCTGACTAACTGCCGTTGCACGTTCTGCTAGGGTGTATATCCCTAACAGCGTGGATTTTAAATTGGGTAGGTACAGGGTGGCCAGAGACTGAAAGTGATGAGACCGTTAAACCATTTCGGCACAGACAAACTGAGCTGTCAATTTTAAAAGAATGTTACTATGAGGGGATAGAGTGATCATACCAGACAGATTGAGGGAACAAATACTTAAACTATTACATGAAGGTCACCCAGGTATTGTCCGAATGAAGTCCCTGGCTAGGAGTTATGTATGGTGGCCAGGGATGGATTCGGATATAGGGAAATGGGTAGCAACATGCAAACGATGCCAGGAATCTAGACCTGCACCCCCTTCTGCACCTGTACTTGATTGGGAAACACCTAGGGGCCCATGGTCTAGAATACACATTGATTTTGCTGGACCAACAAAAGGGCATACATTCTTAATAGTAGTAGACGCTTACTCAAATTGGCTAGAGGTAAGCGTCATGCATTCAACTACAACAGAAGCTGTTATTAAACAACTAAGAAAGCTTTTTGCAATGCATGGATTGCCAGATTTAGTTGTATCTGACAACGGACCGCAATTCACTGCACTAACATTTGAGAGGTTCCTAGCCAAACTAGGTATAAGACATGCTTTAACAGCGCTGGGTCAGCCGGCTACAAATGGACGGGCAGAACGCATGGTCCATTTTACCAAAGAAACATTACACAGGCTAGAAGCTGGAGATATCCAGGAAAAAATATATAAATTGCTAACGATATAGCACATCACGCCAAATGCCACGACTAATAAAAGCCCAGCAGAACTATTGATGGGAAGAAAACTAAGATCTAGTTTAGATAGACTACACCCCACATATAGCACAGAAAAGCCAACATATTCCTCCAGTAAGTGCCGTACATTTAAAACAGGGGACCTGGTCTATGCAAAAAATCTAACGGGGGAGCCATTATGGATACCAGCTAAAATAATCCAAGTAACAGGACCCCGGTCATACAGGGTAGAGATAGATGACGGAAAGAGCTGGAGGAGACATATAGACCAACTCAGATCAAAGGCCATATTAAGAAACACCCAACAACCAAAGGGAAGAAGGGGAAGAGCCCACACAAACACAAGAACCAAATAAAACATTAAACCAAAATAATAACCAAACCAGAGAGGGGGGAGACCCCTCAAACATAAACGAGAGGGGAGGGGGAGACCCTCCATAAACATGAGAAATAACAAACCCTAACAACAACACAACAACTAATACCACCATTAGCCCCGAGGGGAAATCAAAATCATGTACCTGGAGAAGAAGAAAACTTCGGAGGACTGGAGCAGGCATCAGAAAACCATCACGAAGCCACTCCTGGCAGGAGCAGCCAAGCCGACTCAACCAGCCCGGAAAGGCCAGGCGGGAGCGGCATGGCTGACTCCACCTTCCAGGAGGTTCCACAGAAAAGGACAGGAGGAACAGCGAACCTGTCCGAGCAGTCCGAAGACAACACCACGACTGAATTGTGCAGGTCCAGTAGGAACCATAAAAGCCCCACCTATTTATGTGACTATGTAACATAGGGGTGGCCTGATTGGTGGGACTGTACCACATAGGGAGGGGTGTTATATATTTGAATGTTTGAATGTTCCGTTCTGGTTTGTTCAGCCGACGGCGGGAAAATTGAATAGCCGTCATTGGCTGAGAGCCGCGAGCAGCCGCTATAAAAGAGGCTGCCGTGGCTCCGTTGTTCAATTCCAGAGAAGAAAATTAAAAGCAACTGAAGATTAACTGGTCTCGAGTCATCTTTCCCACAACATAACAGAAAGAAACCTTGGAGATCTTCTAGTCCAACCCCCTGTTCAAGCAGGAGATCATTATGGACAAATTGGTGGGCAATCTCTTACAATTAAACAAGCTACAGTAATAAAAAGAAAAAAAAATCCCAAGCATCTGAATAATCCCATTCCCTCAAAAGGAACATACAAATAATTCTCAATTTGCCATCACAATTAGAATCTGAATTTTGGTTGCTAAGCAATGTCATTAAGTGAGTCATCACCATGACCCAATTTTGCAACCACTTTTATCATGATTGAAAGTGACTTATTGCAATGGTTAAATGAATCACATGGTCATTCAGCAAATCCAGTTTCTCCAATTGACTTTGCTTGTCAGAAGCCACCTGGGAAGATCACAAATCATGATCACATGGCCACAAAACACTATCATAAATATGAGCCAGTTGCTCAGTGTCTGAATTGTGATCATGTGTCCACAGGGATGGTGAGACAATTGGAATTAGGAGGACGTCTTAAGTCATCGTAACTTCCAAACAACATTAAATGAATGGTTAGAACCTGTATAACCAATGGGGCTCCACAAATACTTACCTAAATTCTGGGAGAACAGTTAATTCTTTAAAGACTTCTGGAATGTTCTCAGGGTGGGATTAACATTGAGTTTCTTTACTTTCCAAAGCCTCTTTCCAGATTTCTTTCCACATGGGCTATGTTGCTATTTATGAGAAAAAAATGTAAATTAACATGCTTGGTACTTTGTCTTCAATTTCCTTCTCAACCTTGATGTTAAATGTACTACAATATCTTCTTTGAATATTCAGTGCAACTTGATGTATTAAAAAAGATGAACTCTTGTGTTGGGTTTATTATAATGAGCATGGCATACGTCTTGCACCTGTAGACAAATTAGAATGTTCTAAAAAGTACATTCATAGTGATTGAAGGCAAATTAAAATGTATTAGATTTGTATAGATTTAAATATACTAGAACAAAGAACTGGTTTTTAGCAACAAAGTACTAAGTGTACTTAGTTTATTGTAAATCTGAAATAATTTAAAGGAAAAAACCATGACATGAAAAAATAAAATAAAGAGGTCACCAAGTCCAAATGTCTGTTTTTGAACAGTGATACATGAGGATGATATCTGATTATGCTAACCTTATTAACATTATCCTATTATGTTAATTGCATTGGTTATTTAAAAAACCCTCTATGATTCAGCATTATATGTCATCATTAGAGATCAGATGTAGACAAAGCTCCATTTGTAAAGTTTTTGGCAAACAGTAATTGTTGAATGTTGCAAGCAACTAATTCAAGCTCCACCTTAAAGGATGTGAATCTTATATAGTATTTAGAGCAAAACAATCATGTTGCATATTTTGGAGCTATATGCAATAAATTCTTGTAACAATCAATATTAATGTACATTGCTGTAGATGTCATTGAGGTCTGAGATGCGATGTAAATAAGAATTCATACACATGCTTCCATTGATTTCAATGGGATTTACTCTCAGATAAGTATGTGTAAGCTTCCAACTACAATGTCTGAGATCAGTGATTTGGTAGTCTAGATATCAGTGTGGCTGTGTATCTAAAAGTCACAAACTATACAGGATAAACTAATATTTGGTATAGTAGCAGTACCAGTAATACATTAATAGAAATTAAAAAGATTTGAATCAGTGCTTTGTCAAAGCTTACAGGCTCAGAAATTATAAATGCTTATATATGTTTGCATGACTTACCTATCAAACGGATATTTAATTCAGCCTGAACCTGAAGTGCAGTAAGGGGGGGGGAGAGAACCAATTTAATTAATCCTTTAGTCTTCATGAAGTTTTCCATGATATGAAATGGCGGCTGACATAAGTTACAAGCTGAAAAAGTTACAATTATTCTAATGTGCTTTGCAATCATTGCATTTTCCTCAAATTTAGTTAGAAGAATATTGATGGACAGATAGCTCTGGCTTAACAACTGCAATTGGGATTAGTGACTCAGTTGTTAATGTTTACTAGGTGGAAAATCACATGACTGCTTACAATTTTAGTTCAGCTTTTCCTTGCTTTACAGGTCACCTTAAGTCTTGTGGACTTCAATTCTTAGAAATCCCCAGCTAGCATGGACTGAACTCCACAAGGTTAGGCACCCCTGCTTTACAGTCTCACAAAGATATAACTATAAAGTCAGGTGAGTTCAAGCCACAGACAAGATTTCTGGAACTCAACTCAAGCAGACATTTGCACGTATAGTCACCAGAAATCAGTGATTCAAAGACTATTAATTTAACATTCCGCCTGTGTTTTGTACAACTCCAGGCAGTGTACATAAAGTGTATTTTTCTCACAACAATTATATGAGTTGGGTTGAATTGAGAGAGTAACTGCCCCAAAGTCACCTACCAGCTTACATGCTTTACATGATTAAAGCTCATATTCAATGGTTTCTAGTCCAGCCCCTTAACCACAACTCCAAATTGGCTCCAATATTATTATTTCTACGGTTCTAGTCCTCTAAACACAGAAACTGGAGGGATAATTTTGGCTAGTGGAACTTGAAAAATATGAATCAACCAACCCATGCTGGATCATTGTGGTAGGCCATTACTTCACTAAAGTGGATGTGTGCACATTCTGTCTCCATATCTGTTGATTGATTGGTGCCAACAAGTTGTTGTTGACTCTTAGCAACCACATAACAGATTTTCTCCATGATGATTTGTCCCTAACCATGTCTTTTAGGTCTTTCAATGGTGTATCCATCACTGTGAGTATCTGCTGTGCAGGTGGCTGTCATCTTCTCTTCTCCAAACATTAAAGAAGCTAGGGCAGAATGTGCCTGAAGTAGCTCTTATTTCTTTATATTCTTTCTGAGTTATTTTATATCGCTTTTATAAGAGATGAAAGGGAGATGGGAGCTAGCTGAGAAGTAAATGTAATTGTTTGTTTTTCCTGTCTTCGTAGGTTGCAGCTTGAAAAAAGTAAAATGATATTATGTCTCTGGAACTCCACTGTAGAATATTTGTCAGATAATCTCTCTAGATTATCTATCCCACCCTTGATAGGACCTGATGGTAAAGACTGCAACGATGACACCATTAAAGCCAACATCTTTAACACATTCTTCGGCTCAGTATTTGTAAACAGCAATGGATCATGCCCAGTATTTCCTAGCCGTACCACAGATAACAACAATGATCTAATACATATCGATTTTACAGAAGACAATGTTGAAAAAGCACTACGCAATCTAAAACCATCTCTATCTATTGGACCGGATGGAATATGTGCCTACTTCTTAAAAAAGCTATCCACTGCCATAGCCAAACCTCTAAGCATAATCTTTGAAAAATCTTTCAGGACCAGCTCCTTGCCTAACCTATGGTCACAAGCCACAGTCATCCCCATCTTCAAAAAGGGAGACCCAAGCCTAGTTGAAAATTACAGACCAATCTCCTTATGCTGCGTCACCTGTAAAGTCATGGAATCAATTATTAACCAATCCATCATCCTCCACTTAGAGACAAACAACCTACTCTCCAATAAACAATTTGGTTTCAGAAAAAAAACTATCCTGTAATCTGCAACTCTTACACTGCAAAAACATATGGACGACACAACTCGACCAGGGCAAAGCAATAGACGCTAATCTACATAGACTTCTGTAAAGCCTTTGATTCAGTGGTACACGACAAACTACTCCTAAAAATAAAATCCTATGGTATCTCTGGACAACTGAATAACTGGATAGAAGCATTCCTGGCAAACAGACAACAAATGGTCAAAATTGGGAGCGTCCTATCAAATTCTGTACCTGTCAATAGTGGTGTCCCCCAAGGCAGTGTTCTAGGACCAACTCTCTTCATACTCTACATAAATGACCTCTGTGATCATATTAAGAGCAATTGCGTTCTTTTCGCTGATGATGTAAAGCTGTTCAATACCACAGACAATACTGCTACCCTACAAAAAGATCTTGACTATGTATCTGAATGGTCAAACAAATGGCAACTTCAAATCTCAACAAATAAATGCTCTGTCTTACATATTGGCAAAAAAAATCAGAAAATAAAATACAAGCTGAATAGTCAAGATCTTGTTGATGATCCAAGCTCTGTAAAGGACCTTGGAATACTCACCTCTAATGATCTAAGTGCTAGAGCCCACTGCAACTACATAGCCAAAAAGGCATTAAGAGTTGTTAACCTAATCCTACGTAGCTTATTCTCTGGTAATATCACACTACTAACCAGAGTGTACAAAACATTTGCTAGACCAATACTCGAATACAGTTCATCAGTGTGGAACCCACATTACGTATCTGATATTAGCACAATTGAGAAAGTCCAGAAATATTTCACAAGAAGAGTTCTCCACTCCTCTACTCATTGTAGAATACCTTATGCCACCAGACTTGAAATTCTAGAACTAGAAAACCTTGAATTACGCCGTCTTCGGTCTGATTTAAGCATGGTATATAAAATCATACATTGCAATGTCCTACCTGTCAATGAATACTTCAGCTTCAACCATAACAACACAAGAGCACACAATAGATACAAACTCAAAGTTAACCGCACCAAACTTGATTGCAGGAAATACGACTTCAGCAATAGAGTGGTCAATGTCTGGAATACTCTACCCGACTCTGTAGTTTCTTCCCCAAACCCCAAAAACTTTAACCTTAGACTGTCTACTATTGACCTCACCCCTTTCCTAAGAGGTCTGTAGGGGGCGTGCATAAGCGCACCAACGTGCCTACCGTCCCTGTCCTATTGTTTCTCTTATTCTTCTTTTATTTTTCTTATATGTACCCATTTCATGTATTCACAACTATGTATACACTTATACTTATTATCTTGTAAACAATTGGCAAATCAAATAAATAAAATAAATAAATAAATAAATGTTGAAACATTACTGTTCAAAGAAGCGGTTTGTATAATCCTAATAACCTTGGATGAAAAAATAATGATTATTTGTTTCAGTAAGTGATCTGTTCTTCTTGTAGTCTTAGGTATTCCTAAGACTTTTGATGTTACAGTTCAAAGACAGCCATTTGATAAATAAACAACTTTCTTCATTCACTCTTTCTGATGATCCTGCATGCAGTCACTGTAATACAGCAGGGAAAATTGTACCCTTGACAATTCATCACTTCATCAGTATTAATTTTGACATCCTTTTGTTAATAATAGTGGCTACTGAATTTCTCAATGTTTTTTCTTTTTTGCATTAGAAGATCCGATACTCTTCTAATGTGAATTGACCCAGTCCAGTCCAATTGACTGATTCCTAGAATAACAATATTCACTTTTGACATTTCTACTCTGACAACATTACATTTGCCTTGGTTCATGGTTCTAGAATTCAGTGTACCAATAGTATTTATATCTTTGTAACACTGATCTTTCCTATGCCCACATTAGCAGGTGAACATCCTTTTAATTTTAATTCAGCCATTTCATAATTGTTATTGTTGTTCATATTTACGCACTGACATTTCCCAATAACTCTTTGGATATCTTCACTCCACGGCATATACTTGTAAGGTAGTAATGCTGAGAGAGGTTTTATGGTGCAGTGGGAGGGGGCTCCCACTGCATCATGCAACCAGATTGTTCAGTATTGCACTTGGAGTCTTTCTCCAATTACACAATTTAGTCCCTTCCACTTTATGCTGGCCCACATAGTGAATTGGTCGATGCTATTAAAGCCTCCCTTCATCTGTATTGTAGAGCTCTCTCCTCTCCACATGCCCGCATCAGCTAAGATATAGACCAGGTTTTAAAATTTTGAATTTCTGCTTCAGACATGAGAAGTGGGAACTGTAGTTAAAGGTTAAGAGCTCGCAAATGGAACAAATTTATGTGCTTTTCTTTTTATCAAATCTTGAGTTGATCTAGCAAAATATTATGCAAATTAGCAACTTTGAAGCAAGAACATGAATAGAATAGAATAGAATAACAGAGTTGGAAGGGATCTTGGAGATCTTCTAGTCCAACCCTCTGCTTAGGCAGGAAACCCTATACCATGATAGACATATGGTTGTCCAATCTCTTGTTAAAAACTTCCAGTGTTGGGTCATCCAAAACTTCTGGAGGCAAGTTGTTCCACTGATGCTCACTGTCAGGAAATTTCTCCTTAGTTCTAAGTTGCTTCTCTCCTTGATTAGTTTCCACCCGCTACTTCTTGTCCTGCCCTCAGGTGCTTTGGAGAATAGCTTGACTCCCTCTTCTTTGTGGCAGCCTCTGAGATATTGGAACACTGCTATCATGTCACACACACCCCAGTCATTCTTTTCATTAAACTAGATATACCCAATTCCAGCAACTCAGAGTCTGCTCTAGTACAGTCTTTCCAAACTGAGAAGTAAGCTTACTGTCTTTTTATGAAAAAATCCATAACAACATAGTATCAAATAAGTTTTGATTTTGCTATGATTTAGGTTATAGAGTATTTATTTATTTATTTGTTTGTTTGTTTGTTTGTTTATTTATTTGATTTGTCAATTGCTTACATGATAATAGGCATAAGTATATACATAGTTATGAATACATGAAATGGGTACATATAAGAAAAATAAAAGAAACAATAGGACAGGGACGGTAGGCACATTGGTGCGCTTATGCAGACCTCTTAGGAAAGGGGTGAGGTGAATAGTAGACAGTCTAAGGTTAAAGTTTTTGGGGTTTGGGGAAGAAACTACAGAGTCAGGTAGAGTATTAGTCTTGCTGATTTCGTAGTTACAGGTTAATCAATCTATTTTTTAATAGGGGGAGTAGACAGTAGACCACAAATTCAGAACACTTCAGCAAGTGTATCAAGTAGGATTTACTGAACTGATATTCCCCCCCTAAAAACTGTCATATATTGCAGATGAACTTTGCCATGTTGGAAAACAGAACTTCCTCATTTCAAGTAAAACAAAACCCAAGGACTTTACACATATCTAAGTCAGATGGCTGCATCATTTGTAAATATCACCAATAATATCAATTGATTGTATGTAATGCATAGCATAAGCAGTGAGAGCATCCAAGAACTTATTTATCAATAGGTAAATAAGACATTATATTCATATAGCAGAACTCCATCTGCTGATGCAGTTGTATTTTGAGGTTGTGAGAAAGATGAACAATAATTTCTCATATCAGCTTCATAACAATCAAGTATTGAAAAGGAGTGAAAAAATAACCATAGTCCTATATTTAGCCCATAGTTAAAGAGCAAACAAACAAGATGTACAAGTTTTTTTCTGTTAGCAAAGATCTGGTCCTTAAATTTTGTCCTCTGTTCATAGATTTATGTGTGAAAGCTCTCATTAATCAGGGCAAAGTGTCAACGGTGCAATAAGAGTTTACAGAATAAACTGTAGCATATGCGGGAATTATGATAGGATTCTGTACAGTATAACTGTAAACATTAAGTTGTAAGTATGACATATTTTCATGGTAAATTTAAGAAAGAATTAAATCTGAACTGTATTCAGTTGGTATTCAATGATTTAACCTCCACACTGGGGAAAAAATGGCAATATATAAAACTCATACTAACATGATTATCAACCTTGCTTTAATGTATTAGTATAAGCTTCCCCCACCCCCAGTGATTTGGCAAACAGAAATCTATAAAGAAAGAGAGCTTGCAGGATTTGAATAGCCAACTGCTGATGAGTGAAGGTTAACATAACAACCAGTAGAGGTTGAAGACCAACATTGTGAAAAGGTTACACTAATTTCACTAAAAGTTAAACTAAGGAACAGCATATTGAAAACCAATTAGCTCTCACAATTCCATATGTTCTTGATTTAAAATTGTAATACAGCCCAAGGGATAAATCTTTGGGATTGGCTGTGGAAAGTCAGGGTTCACAATTTTATTCAAGCATAGACTGAATAGCTTTGAACAGATTGATATCTTTTGAGTACCTTCTCTTTGTCACAATGAATGAATGATGTCCTAGAAATGCATACTATAAATTGCAAGGAATGCTTTGTGCTAATTGGCTGATAAGAAAATCTGGGATTTGGGATAGTTTAATTTCTCACAGGGAAATGTTCCTTTAGAAGAAGGAAGGATTATTGGGTTGGCACTGATGGAGGAATCATAAAACACAAAAGAGCGAAGGAGTGAAGGAAAGGAGCGAAGAATTGGAATAAAATAAAAGGAGCAACTAGCAAATAAACTGGCTTTTCACAAAGCTTTAAAAAATATGACTATGTACCCAGGTCACAGACTCGGAATATGTGAAGGGCTCTGTTACTTGGCTTTAGTATCAGTTGATTACAGTGGTGGGATTCAATTTTTTTTACTACCGGTTCTGTGGGCGTGGCTTGGTGGGCGTGGCAGGGGAAGGATACTGTAAAATCTCCAGTCAGAGGTGGGATTTGCCGGTTCTCAGAACTACTCAAAATTTCTGCTACTGGTTCTCCAGAACTGGTCAGAACTTGCTGAATGCCGCCTCTGATTGATTAATCCTCACTGCTGCTGTTTATTTATTTTGTGAGTGTTTTTATTGTTTTGATGTCTTTTAAATTGTTTTAGAATTGTAAGCCATCCAGAGGGACTTGATTGAGTTTTGGGGGGCTATCGAAACTGAATAAAGAAATAAAATAAGTACATAAATACAATATATTTAGAGAGCTCTAGCATTGAAGCTTTATGGTTTAATCAAGGAAAATATGGACTAGTAAACTTGATTTGGGTTGGACCAAGTTTACATTGCTGAAGGCTTGTTAGTTTCAGGGCAAATCCAGATGAGAGTCCCAAAGACCCCACAGCAGACGTTGCATTAAGGGACAAAGTCTCTGTTGCATAGATAATCTCCAGGGATTAAAGAGAATTGAAGATAAAAGGTTTTATCAACCAAAGAAAAGCCACCTGACAGTCTGAGTCACAGAGAAAAAATTGCCATCAGCACCTATAAACTTTTCCTAAACTCTGAATTAGGAAGTAGATAGAATATACTGTAGAAACAGAGTAAGTCATCCTCATGGTGCATATATAATCAAGTTCTTATGCTATATGAAATTAAGTAGAGGGAAAATTTCACTTACTTCGCAATTTGTGGTTATGCTCATCTAAAAATGGGAAGAAGAAGAAGCGTTGTCATTCTAGCTATAAATAACTTGCTAAGTCTGCTGCAGAATGTAACTTGGGAAACAAATTAAGTATTGAACTAAAACTGCTTGTTGTGTATCTGACTGTGTAACCCCAGACTAAACATTTACTATTTTTGTAAAAGAGGATGAATGAGCCTAAGAAATTAAAACCCATATGAAGACATTAGTTTTATTAGTTTAATAAATTTAGCCAGAAGGTGTTTTTATAAAGCCTGCTTTTTATACTTGAATTTATTCATTTAACAATACTTATAGAAGAGAATATTTGTAACTAAGGGTTAACCTGTGGGATTCTTGGTGCTCTTTGAGCAGGGTTGATTTCTTGCAAATGTTTCATTACCAAACTCGGTAAGATCATCAGTGAACTTTTGGTAATTGAGTCGCTGAAGCTGTTTGTTTTTGGAGACTGCTTGTATTTCTTTTTCTTATTACTCTGTGGGTGCAAAACAATGGCTTTGTTAAATGTGACTCCCTCTTTGCTGGGGAGGGAGAAGACACACACACACACACACACACACACACACACACACACACATATATATATATATATATATATATATATATATATATATATATATATATATATATATATATATATATCTTAAGTTTACGGTATATATATGTATGGTGTTCAGCTTGGTTCGGGTATTTTCCTACATCATTGTAGTTGTTCTTTTAAAGTTGTAGCGACGTTTCAGCAGAATCTCATCTGCCATCATCAGGCATCATCATCAGAAGCTGATGATGGCTTCTATATATAATATATAGGCTCAATATATATATATATATATATATATATATATATATATATATATATATATATATATATATATATATATATATATATATATTCGGTATTTTCCCATCATTATAGTTGTGCTTTAAAGTTGTAGCAACGTTTGGCAGGATCTATCTGCCATCATCAGGCTTCATATAGGCTTTATATATATATATAGGCTCAATATATATATATATATATATTCTAATCACCCATCATACAAAGTTGCTCAGTTCTGCTCAGAGTTAGAACCCTACTGGATGAGTCTATGTGAGTTAACTGAGGCATTGTCTTGTCCTGCTATTTGGAAGCTTGTAACTCCTGAAAGAGTAGACAATTTATTTCAGATTGTTATCCTGGCCATTTGTTCTATAGATCGGTGTTGTGTTTTATGATTCCTCCATTAGGTCAATTAAGGCTATGCAGAAGATGATATATGGTGAATGCATCCTTGAGTTAAGGAATGATTGTATCTTCCCTGAAGGAGGCAATGGTATGGCCCCTCTTTTTGAAATCATTGTTGGACCCAACAGTTTCATCTGGCCTCCAACTTTCCTGGCTGCCATGACTTATTTTCAGTGAATCCAAGATCCATTTGCTACCAACAAAAAAGAAATTAGAAACATGTTTTGCTCTTATTAGATACATTACAATCTACTTGAAGAATATACATATTCATTTTTTTCCTGATGGAATTGGTACAAATACTGTATAATCTCGGGTGCAAAATTTTAGAAAGAAATTAATTGTGACAACTGAGTTAAAAGTCCACAAGTCAATTCATACAAGATTGCTAGGCAAAAGAATAATTAGATTCAATCCATTACAAATCAAAAGTAATAACAGTTGCAAATGGAATAAGCAAAGGCTGTGAAGTCCAGATTTTTAAATACAAGGCACAAAGCTGCGAGACTAAGGATTATAAAGAGGGGTGGTTTTTTTATATACTAATTGTGCTTTTTATTGTCCTTTTTCTATCCAAGGACTCAGGATTCTACAGAATCAAATTAAGATTCTCAACTTTCACTTTCTGACCTAAAATCTCTACTTATATCTCTATGTATACATACCCATTCATATAGCTCAACAAGATTTGAGTTCTACAAGAGTCAGAGCAGGACATCTACCAGGTGGAGTATTTAATTCCCTGGGATAGCAAAAAATTACAGTTCCCATTTACTTTTATAAATTTTTAGTTTTATCTATTCAGACATATGGCACAAGGAGCATACATGCATAGGAACCACCCAATCAATACCTGCGATGGCTACATAGTCACATGGATTATGGAGATTGTCAAAGCTGTTTTCTAACAACTGGACTAACCAGCCATGTAAGCTCTTAAATTGTTCCAGGCAATGGAGTCTATCAAAGACTTATGGCTGGTACTCATTAATCCTTTCCCACTAGCAACTCTCAAAGAGGGTATTACTTCCAAGAAACCCGCCTTATAATCTCGTCTGCCAGTGCACTTCAGCTTACTGCTTCTCCACAAGACGGCCATTATCCCCTGGAGGATTCAGAAACTGAGATGTTGAGGCACATTAGGTAAAGATGAAAGGGGTAAACTTTACTCCAATCCTTTGCTAGTGCCTGGATCCATGAGTAAGGGAGCTCCTAAAGGCCATCTTCATGTTCTCCATCTTACAACTTTTTCTGAGATGGTCACGACAAATGAGAACAATATTGGATTGAAATATAAAGCATTCCAATTCCATCTCAATTGTATGTAGTCATAGGTCATTTATTTTGTTTTTGTTTTTAAATAAAATCCATACGTTCTATAATGATGGAAAAGTAAATTAAATATTATTCTAAAATAATAAAACTACGTCTTTTTTAATTCCCCCCTTGCAGTGGCCCTTGTTTGTTGACTTGCTATCCAGTTGTCCCCATCTCCATGTTTTAAAGGCCCCCTTTGGGGGGGGCTTAATTCTTTCAGGCCAAACATGCTGGAACTCCCCACCCGGACCCCCCTGACCAAGGCAGTTTGTTTAATTTATTTTTATTTATTTGTATCCAGTTGTTGTTGTTTTTAACAAATAACTCAAGGCAGTGAACATATCTAGTATAGCTTTTTCCTTCTATTTTCCCCACAACAACCCTGTGAGGTGGGCTGGCCTAAAACAGAGTCATCAAAGGTCATCCAGCTGGCTTTCATGGTTAAGGTGGGATTAGAACTCACCATCTCCCATTTTCTAGCCTGGTGCCTTAACCACTAGTCCAAACTGGCTCTCCTAATATTTTTAATATATTTAATGAATACTTCATACAATTAATAGTGTAATATTAATTACAATAACCATAATAAAAGAATTCCTGATTTATGTACAGTATCGACCCATCAAATATGCTCAGCTGTTAACAAAATTTTACCTGGTTGACTTGGAATGGGCACAGAAACAAAACAAGCATGTAATAGGCACTGCCATCTCCAAGAGATGATACAGAACAGGGGAAAAAATCAAAATGCATGTCTGGAAATAAGATCCTCCACCTGTCTTGTTTTAAAAGCATCAGCAAACAAGTGTCATGAGGGTGTTAGTCAGATTTGACCTAATTATAAGTGGTAAGTCATTCAATTACTTGAACACCTGCAGATTAATCTGGTAACAAAGACATTGCCTACGCAGAATTGCTGGTTGCCTTAATTGAAGACTGGAATGAAATAAACAGGAGTGGAAAAGCAGAAGGCATTGTGCCTAGTTCATATTCCAAATGGCGTGGGTCGTATGCAGCTTTGCAAATGGGGATTAAGAGCTTTCATAAGCACATGAAGATCTATTTTGGTTACAATGATCAGGTGAAAAGAGCCACGTGGTAATTTATAATTGAGAGTGCAGAATACTATGAAAAGAATAAGAAAAATGGTTGCTTTGATTTCCTTTGCCAAAGAGAGGTAGTTCTTGAATTACAAACGCTTGTTTCATGACCATTGTTTCGGGAAGTTATAACAGCCCTGAAAAAAGTGACTTATGACCATTTTTCACACAACAGTTGTAGCATCTCCATGGTCACATGCAGAGATGGTATTCAGCAGGTTCTGAGTAGTTCTGGAGAACCGGTAGCGGAAATTTTGAGTAGTTCGGAGAACCAGCAAATACTACATCTGACTGGCCTCACCCCAATCTATTCTCTGCCTCCTGACTCCCAGCTGATCAGCTGGGTCTTCTTTTGTTGCCCTGCACATGAGAATGGAGCTGGAAAGCAGGTTAGTGGGGTGGGGAGGGAATGGAGATTTTACAGTATCCTTCCCCTGCCATGCCCACCAAGCCATGCCCATCAAGCCACATCACACCCACCAAGCCATGCCCACAGAACCGGTAGTAAAAATGTTTGAATCCCATCACTGATTTGAAGTTATAACAGCACTGAAAAAAGCGGCTTATGATCATTTTTCACACAACAGTTGTAACATCTCCAAAGTTGCATGATCAAAATGTGGGCATTTGGCAACTGTCACGTATTTATGACAGTTGAGCTAATCTGAGGTCATGTGATTCCCATTTGTGATATTCCCAGCCGGCTTCTGACAAGCAAAGTCAACGGGCAACCCAGCTTCACGTCATGACTGCGTCATTCCCTTTAACAACTGCAGTGTTCACTTAATAACTGTGGTGAAGAAGATTGTAAAATGAGGCACATCTCACTTAACAACTGCCTTGCCTAACAGCATAATTTTTGGGCTCAGTTGTAGTTATAAGTTGAGGTTTAGCCAGGGGTGGGATTCAAATTTTTTAACAACTGGTTTTGTGGGCATGGCTAAGTTGGTGGGCGTGGCTTAGTGGTCATGTTATTGGCTGGGCGTGGCCAACTCAATATCACTCACATCGAGGCACGCATCTCCTCGCCTGGCCTCTCATGACTGTGGGGATACTGCAACAGTCGTAAGTGTGAAAAATGGTCATGTCACTTTTTTCAGTGCCACTGTAACTTTGAATGGTCACTCCACACAAGCAAAGTACCAGCAAAGGAGGGGAAAAAAACTCCAGAGAAGTTCCTGAGACAGGAGGTCTAGTCCTGCCAAGAATGTAATAAAGGTTAACAGAGAGACAGTTTCTGTAAGCAAGACCAGAATGTTTCCTTCCTGCCTTCCTTACAGGATTAGGCCAGTAATTTCTTCTAACAACCGGTTCTCCGAACTGCTTAGAATGTTAACAACCAGTTCTAGCAAATAGGTGTGAACTGGTAGAATCCCACCCCTGGGTTTAGCTGTAATTAAAAGTACAGGAGGAACTGTAGAGATTGTTTTGATAATTCCTCTGCTTCCTTCACCATTTGGTTGGTAGCAGCTTTTGATGAAAATTTCCCCACTGCTTATAAGATGCTATAAACACTTGTCATCTTGAATGATTAGAAGCAGCATATGGTGATGAGCATCAACATACAACATCAAGAAATGTGAGTGTTATTCTGAAAATGTGCATGTTGCAGGTTCTATTGATGACTTTTGTCTTTGAGTGTCCCTGCCTCTTGCAGCCACCTGAATATTTTTTTCCAGGTCAGAGATAAGCAACCTACAGTCTCTGTGTCACATTTGGTCTCCCAACAGCTCCACAGTTTGGACTTCCCAAATTAGGAGATTGTGCTGTTAAAAGCAGCAGCAACGAAATAGTAGCTGTGTGATTTCAGGTCAACGTGAACAGTGGTGGGATTCAAAAAAAAATTGCTACCGGTTCTGTGAGCATGGCTTGATGAGCATGGCTTGGTGGGCGTGGCAGGGAAAGAATACTGTAAAATCCCCATTCTCTCCCCACCCCACTAATCTGCTTTCCAGTTCTGTTCTCCTATGCAGGGCAACAAAAGAAGACCCAGCCGATCAGCTGGGACTCAGCAGGCAGAGAATAAATGGGGGCGGGGCCAGTCAGAAGGGGTATTCCAAACTACTCAAAATTTCCGCTACCGGTTCTCCAGAACTGGTCAGAACCTGCTGAATACCACCTCTGAATAGGAAGTACTAATACCACTCTATAAAGCCTTCGTAAGACCATACTTAGAATACTGCATCCAGCTTTGGTCACCACACTATAAAAGGGAGGTTGATACTCTGCAAATTGTGTAGAGAAGAGCAATAAAGATGATTAGGGGACTGGAAGCTAAAACATATGCTGCACAGTTGCAGGAACTGGGCATGGCTAATCTAGGGAAGAGGAGGACCAGGGGAGACATAATAGCAGTGTTCCAATATTTGAGGGGCTGCCACAGAGAGGAAGGGGTCAAGCTATTTTCCAAGGCCAGACAAATAGAGACAATGGGGTAAGATGGTTTAGAATGGGAGCCTCTTAATAGGGCAGATGTTCATATGTCCAGCCCTGGTGAGGGGGGGTTATATCAGAATTTTGATATAACAAATAGAGACAATGGGGTGAGATGGTTTAGAATGGGAGCCTCTTAATAGGGCAGATGTTCATATGTCCAGCCCTGGTGAGGGGGGGTTATATCAGAATTTTGGCTAAGATTAAATGTAGTATTGCCTCTAGAGAAAATACTTCTGCTACTATTCATTTTGTTTTCCTTTCAGAAGAAAGCATCAGAACGCATCTTCTGGTGGACCAGTTGCTCCATTCAAGCTTCCCAAACAACCAACTGGCAGCAGATTGAGTAACCTGATAAAGTGGGAATTCTGGCTTGAGTAAGCTCTCCCACTTTCACTGGGCTGTTTATCCGCCCCACCAATCGACTGTTTTGTTGACCTGATTTGAATGTGATTTGGTTTAATGCTCTTTGAAATTTCCAGGCTTGCTGGACCCTGTATGAAAGCACCTGCTGAACAACTGATTGGTGGGATGTCTGATCTACCCATTAAAACAGAGGCAGTAACGATGTGCCCATCTGTTAAAACATTGGCAGAATTTTCCATCAACCGGCAATTTTCAGAAATGGAGAAGTCAGCAAAGCCTATGCCTGGGCTTTCATACAAATTGCACACCAGAAATCAGAACACCCCTATCTAGCAGCAAGCCAGGAACCAAGGCTATAGGGAAAGGGTAGAGAAGGGCTGTGAGGATATCCAATGTTATGGAATAAAATGTTCTGCCAGTAACAGATGGATATCATTTCATGGGAGTCTTCAACTCCACCGAAATAAATGTGTGTAGAAAAATAGCCGTATTCTGTTTGGGAAATTCCTGGATAGAACCTATGATCTGCCAGAAGCTCAGCAGTTCAGCTTCAGCTGCTAACTATTGAAAAGTTGCCTATGATTGCTGCAGGTCTATAGCTCATGGGAGTCTTTTCTGGGTCAAGGCTTCCCTAATCTACTGGCTTCCATGACACTTTCCATAATTTTTCCATTTGTAGAACATCAAGTTGGAGAAGCTGGTTAATATATGAAAAGGTTGCATTAGAAAATTTATCTGTAGAAATGATCTGATACGTATGCTATAAATTCAGTCAAACACTGGTTGGTTAAAAGTCTATCTTCCTCAGAACTTAAGGAAGAAAACCTCACAACTTAAAGATAAAGATATTACAATTCTATTTCTAGATTAGGTGACCAGAAGCTATTATATTTGGGTTTTGTAAAAGGAGAGCTGGAATGGTCTCTGAGGTTGTTGGGGTCTGTGATGGTGCTGTTGGTATAAATGTGGGGCAGAGTAAATAATAGCATCATTTCAGGCCTCAACAATTTAATACCTACTATTAGAAATGCCTTTACATGCTCTTCTTCTAGTTTGATACATGAACTTCTGCCAGGAATCCTTGTTTGAATTCTTTGTAGGACAAAAAAAAAAAATCAATGGAAAAGTTTGAAATCAGGACTCAAAACAAGGACAAAATAATCTCAAACTTGAAGGAGTGAACCTGATATGATTAGACAAGATACTTTATTCCCGATACAATCATAGGGAAGGCAAAAAAACAGCTTCTACAAAAACTAAAAATCATGTTTGTCCTACAGGCATGGTCCAGGTTTAAATCTTGAGGTTCTTTCACTCATTATTTTTTGCTTGTTTTCTTCTCTGAGCTACACCTGGAAAATGTCTATAAACTAGTCAAGAGCCTTATTTTATTTATTATTCAAAGGTAATCTGCCTTGTTTCTTCTAGATCTTCAGATGATAGCAAAGAGAAATCAATCCATTCTGCAATATAATGGTCATTCAGAGTTTTGCACCCATAGATTTGGTATTCCTTATTCAGTTCATCCTGCCAGAGAAGCAAATAAGGAAGGTTGCCTACCAGAAATTACCCTATTTGGACTGCAAACAACTGGGCAACCTCTAGACTGCAGTAAAAAAAATACAAAACTCCTTTTGCTGCTATGTACTGTATATTCACTGTGTTGGTAGTCCTAGCTGCATAGGAAATAAATCAGCAGTAACAGCATAGAATTAGGAGTGAACAATCAGGATTAATAAAAAGATTAAAATGCTACATTGTAGGATATGATGTTCTTGTGTCATTTGATTTCCTTTGTGGTTATTTTGTACTTCCATATTTAACGTATTATTTGAAACATTCACTGTGATGCAAGAGAGCTTCCTTTATCAACACATTATTTGTAAGCCACTTCTGATTCAGAGCTTCTGACACTCAACTTAATTCCTACACCAATCCTAATTATTGTTAGTCATCTTTATTGTAGTATCAAACCTTTTAGCTCCTTGAAATCTGGCCAATGTAATTTTCTCTTTCCCACTCCCTCAGTTTGCTAAGTGATATCAGAGTTATACAGCACATGTGTGCTGTGTCTACAGCACATATTGTAAATTCCATTTTCTGGTCTCCCCACAAGATACAACCAGGGATGGGATTCTACTGGTTCTGTCTGGCTCTGTAGAACCGGTAGCTCTGAAGAGCAGCAGATATAGAACCGGTTAGTTACACCGGACGGATCCCACCCTTGGATACAATCAATGTTGATACTTTAAAGATTCCTCAGGAGGAATATATGTGAGAATTGTACAGTTGTATACAGAAGATAGCTGCAATGTAAGACAGAAACATTTTGCCTGAACATAGATTTGCTTTACCATTAACACACATATGTGATTCTATGTATTTCCCTGTGATCCCAAATGTTCTATAAATTCAGATTTGATGGTGCTTGTTAAATAAACCTATACTTTATATACCAAAAAAGAATAGTTAACTCTTATTTAGGCTAAATCTGCTGTTTAAGGACTTTGTTTAACTTTGCCAATGACAGAGCTGGGGTCTCAACTTGTTGGATTGGACATTACTGAAAAATATAGACTTCAAAATGCCGAGTAGTAAAAGAGCTTTTGTGGCTATTTGTGGTTACCCTTTATTTTTGTTCTTTGTTTTTGCACAGTCATACATCTTGCAGCACGGATACCACTTTAGACTGCAAATATTTACTGTCAATGATGGATTTTGGCCTCCCAGATTTGGCTCTATTTAAAGTTGTCATGCTCATTTCTTTCTCATTCTTTTTTTCTGATAAAATGGACAAAATACACTTTCTATTGCTAATGGAGAAAATAAAATATTACCACAGTATATTAAGAGTTGTTAACCTAATCCTACGTAGCTTTTTCTCTGGTGATATCACACTACTAACCAGAGCGTACAAAACATTTGCTAGACCAATACTCGAATACAGTTCATCAGTCTGGAACCTACATTACGTATCTGATATTAGCACAATTGAGAAAGTCCAGAAATATTTCACAAGAAGAGTTCTCCACTCCTCTACTCGTTGTAGAATACCTTATGCCACCAGACTTGAAATTCTAGAACTAGAAAACCTTGAATTACGCCGTCTTCGGTCTGATTTAAGCATGGTATATAAAATCATACATTGCAATGTCCTACCTGTCAATGAATACTTCAGCTTCAACCATAACAACACAAGAGCACACAATAGATACAAACTCAAAGTTAACCGCACCAAACTTGATTGCAGGAAATACGACTTCAGCAATAGAGTGGTCAATGTCTGGAATACTCTACCCGACTCTGTAGTTTCTTCCCCAAACCCCAAAAACTTTAACCTTAGACTGTCTACTATTGACCTCACCCCTTTCCTAAGAGGTCTGTAGGGAGCGTGCATAAGCGCACCAACATGCCTACCATCCCTGTCCTATTGTTTCTCTTATTCTTCTTTTATTTTTCTTATATGTACCCATTTCATGTATTCACAACTATGTATACACTTATACTTATTATCTTGTAAACAATTGGCAAATCAAATAAATAAAAATAAATAAAAATATATGTGTCAACCCACATTTTCTCATTTTTGGATTGCTTTGCCATTTCACAATATTCTCCCAGCCACCACTCAGCTTTCAAAATAGCCTTAAGTTTCAGCCAAATGTTAATAAAGCAAAATTTCTTTGGGTAGTATTCTTTGGGTATTCTACTTCTAGAATACCCAGTAGAAGTATTCTACTTCTTTGGGTAGTAGAGAAAAGGGAACATAAAAAATATCTAGTGGTTTCTAAGCTCTTGTTTTTTTAATGTGTTTTTTGTCTGGAAGGACATCATTTTCTATTTATCATAGAACTGTGCAGTCATTTGCGTAGGCTTTGTATTATTCTCATTAACCTTATCACAAATCTGCAAAATACTTAGACTAAATACAGACACAGACATACATGCAATATTTTTATACTGCCATATTCCATAAGGACTTATGGCAGTGTGGAGTTAAAATAAATAAAAAATACATTAAATGGCCAATAACATAACTTCAATGGTGTAATTAAAACTATTACACATAGGTGTCCAATGAGTAGGCATCAACCTCTAAAGACTTGTATGAATAACTCAAATTCAGGAATGAAGGTGATGTTTGGAAAGTTGCAGGTGGTTCCTTGTTTTACCCTAAATATTCACTATAGGTGGAACTCTTAGCATCTTCATTCAAATGCACCAGATGGAGAAGATCCACTTGAAGCAAGTAACCCTGCAAGTACCCAGGGTACTTTATAGGTTAAAACCCAATTGTACTCAGAAGCCTACTGTCCACCAACAGAACATCAGATGTTATATCTGACATGAGGTGTTAGATCTGGGCAGTAGCTCTCACAGACAAAGATTTCAGAGGATAATTAGGACTGCAGAAAAAACAATTGCTACCCACCTGCCTTCAATTGAGGACCTGTATACTGCACTAGTCAAAAAGAGGGCTGGGAAAATATTTACAGACCCCTCACATCCCGGACATAAACTGTTTCAACTCCTTCCCTCAAAACGACGCTATAGAGCACTGCACACCAGAACAACTAGACACAAGAACAGTTTTTTCCCAAAAGCCATCACTCTGCTAAACAAATAATTCCCTCAACACTGTTCAACTATTTACAAAGTCTGCATAACTATTACTATTAATCTTTTCATCACTCCTTATCACCCATCCCCTCCCACTTGTGAATGTAGGACTGTAACTTTGTTGCTTGTATCCTTGCATTCTATATTGACTGTTTCCTAGTATGATTTGATTGTTGATTGTACCCTATGACTATCATTAAGTGTTGTACCTTATGATTCTTGATGCTTAACGAATGTACCTTTATGTATGCTGAGAGTATTTACACCAAGACAAATTCCTTGTGTGTCCAATCACACTTGGCCAATAAAGTATTCTATTCTATTCTATTCTATTCTATTCTATTCTATTCTATTCTATTCTATTCTATTCTATTCTATTCTATTCTATTCTATTCTATTCTATTCTATTCTATTCTATTCTATTCTTACTAATGTGTTGCCTTTGGGAACAATTGCAGCTTTTAAGTATTTTTCCAAGGCACCTCCATATAAAGCTTCTTCAAGTAATCTAATTGGGAGATGGCAAAGGTGTGAGTTACCATCACCAGGGCTTCCTTCTCAGGAGGGACATCAAGTGGTACAGTGTATAGTGACCAATACAGTAGCCCTTCTAAGTTATAGCCCACCACCTGTTTGTCCAGCAGGAATTGTGAATTTAGGGCAGGGGTGTCAAACTCACGGCCCACGGGCCAGATGCGTCACATGCTGGCCATGCCCACCCCCAGTTTAGCAAAGAGGGACAAAGTTGCAATAACGTCACGACAATGTGAGTTTGACACCCCTGGTTTAGGGGAATCCCCATCTTGCTGTCCCACTTAAATCGATCACTGGGCAATTAAAATGCTAGATAGTTTGTAGACAAACAGACTTGAAATGGTCTAAAATGTATTCAATAAACAATTAATTGAGTAATTTAATTTCAATCTGTTTCTCTCCCTCCAGTTCTTTACAGTATATTCAGTCATGAAAGTGTTCTTTTTCATGCACATTTGCCCAGTGACAAGCAAGAATACAGCAGGGGTGGGTTTCTACTGGTTCTGTCCACCTCTGTAGAACTGGTAGCTCTGAAGAACAGCAGACCTAGAACCGGTTCTATGTCTGCTGATGTTTTTACCCATCCACCCGGGCTCTTACCTGATCTTTATTTCCTGATTTTTCAACTTCAGCTGCTGAATGAGGCACAGCTGCAGTTAAAAAAGCAGGAAAAGAGGGCTGTTTCAAAGGCTGCTTCTCTGCATGCAGCGTGCTAATGACAATTAACAGGCGTGTGGCTCACAGCAAGCAAGGAAACTCGTAAATCCGGTAGTTAACCCTGTCATATCCCACCCCTGGAGTACAGCATTTGGAGATCTCCATAGACATTTTAACTTTACCCTTAAAACTTATGAAAAAAGGAGGGGAAATAGGTTTGGAAAATCTCTCATGTTCATGAAAAGGCTCTCTAGTAAGCTTATTGTTATTCATTGCTCCAGATGCTGCCTTAGTTTTTGCTGATACCGAAGAAGCTTTTGGTAGGGGGAGGAAGCTGATGACCAAATTGGTTCTAGGAACCTGCCAACTTTACTATCTTATAATACTATGAGAAGCCTGTGTAATAAGGCTGGTTATTTCACATTTACTGACGTTCCAGTCCAAAGAGCCAATTTGTTGTCAAGAGAATTAAATAAAGAGCTTAACTGCTGCAAACATGCACTGAATATTTTACCTTTAACAAATTATTTCTTCCTCCCATATTTTTTTTAGAGTTTGAAAATGTTTGAAAACACCTGCCTTCTTTTATATCTAAGGCATAGCATCTACTGTATGGCAGCGGTAGTGGCAATAAAAATTGTAGGGTTACTATATGGCAACACAACAAAAGTACAATAAGAACTTAGAAATAGTCCTACTGGATCAGGCCAAGGTCCATCTCTGTCCTGCATTTTGCCTTTCATCAGAGGCCATTCAAATGCCAGATGGCTGCTCAAAAGCTGAAGCCTGAGAGATAACCCTCTCTCACTGTTGTTCTTATGCTTTCTATTCCCCAGACAGCAGATATGACTTATCTCCTGATAAATTAATCCAACTAAGGTTGAGTTACCCTACAATCACCTCATGAGGAAAGATCCTGTGGTTTGGGGGGAGATATTCTGGAAGAGCACAGGACCCACACTCAAAAGAGCCTGAAAAGAAATATGAAAAGAAACTTGGCAACTTCATTGGAAAAAAGCTTGGAAGATTACAGGATTTGAAAAAGACAAGCAACTTTTCAATGCTCATTAACAGGCTAAGCGAATTGAGGGGTTAAAAAGCATCTCAATTTGCCAGTTAGAAAAGGATTGCAAATAAATAATTGGTTCCCTTTCATTAATCATTTTCTTTAGGCTGCTTTCACAAAGCCTTTAGGACAACTGTGGCATAACTATTAATGATTCAATTTGTGAAAAGGATCTAGTTCATAATTGCCATTAGTTTAAATGAAGAAAAACATTGTCTCATTTGTTCAGGCTTTTTACTAGAACATTGTGGCCCTTATGGATTTGGAAGAATTCCAGGTTCTAGGTTCACCTAATTCCTCTAGAATACAACTTTAAATGTCCATGAATGCTATTTTCCCCTTCACTGTATGCTAGCTGTTGCTTCATTCTACAATGCAATTAACATTTAAGAGTTGCTTTTAGAGTGAGGCTGTGGTGAAATGGAAGGAAGTGCAAGATAATTTCCTTATTGAAAAATCAGGAAGCACAAAATAACTCTAACCAGGTAAACAAAGAAAAAAGTTCTGCTTGGTATGGAATAACTTCATATCCCATGAAGTAACCCTGAGATCAAGCTGATGTGCCTCAAAACAAGGCCAGTCAGGTTCAACCCTTCAGAGTTGTCCAGACCAGAAAACAGACTCCATAAGAAATCTAGAACAAAGCTTTATTGAAGTAAGCTATAGTAACACATTTTTTTTGATAGTTTTGTGTTTTTATCTGCTCCCTCTTATACCCCAGCGAGTCAGCCTGAATCTCTTTCTAATACAAGCTCCTTTTTTAGAGCTAAGGAATGCTGCTGCCCTTTTTGCTGTTGTAATGGCTTCTAAATATTTATCTGAAGTCAATCTCCATGTTTCTCTGCATCAGATCAGGCAAACTGAACTGAGAACATCTGCTATGGATTTCTATTTGAGCTTGGAAAACAGTTCACTGCTGCTTATGTTTGGATAGTTTCCTGGCCTAGTTAGGCGGCTGACTAAAAATGTAACTTGGCTGAAAAGTAGTATTTCTCCATAAGCCAAATTGTACTCTTTGCCTTGACCAGTTGTCAGGAGGTTTTTGATTGGAGGGGTGTGTGTGTGTCTAACTGCCATTAAACTACTTGTTTTTGAACAGGAATAATTGAAGAAAGACAAAACTTTTAATATGATGTATTGAATACGCTACAATTGACTAGGTTCACCAAACACACAAAGCCATAAACCATGTTTTAGAATTCACAGTTCTAGAGGAACATCTTAGTAAATAATACTGTGATGTGAATCTGGAATAACATTTTGCAAAACATTGTGACGATCTACCAAGGAAGCCAGCATTACAAATGCAACACAGCGCCTTTGAGATGTATTGGATTATTACTCTCATCACACCCATCTCGCAAAATCAGTCATCTCTTGCCCACAAAGCTCTTTGCAAAATCAATCATCTCTTGCCCACAAAGCATATTTTCTACCATGGAACTACGCTCCATCATATATGAAATTTGTAGTGCAATAATCCTTACTAACTTGATTTGTGTCAATTGACTAATATGTATGTAAAGTATAGCCAATAGCCATTCTGGTTGGCAATTAAGAAATGATCTGGAAGGCAGCACGTTTTGGGAGATTTAGACTGAAGTCTCCATGAAGTCATAATCTCTGGGTAGCTTTAAACTGGGCAATATTTTCTGCTCACTCTATTCCACAGAGTGTTTTGAGGGTAAAAAATATAAACTCATATGACGTCCTATGTTTTTGGAGTAAGTTACAAAAATATGATTGATTATGCACATTTGAAATTAGTTTTCATTGTCTGGAATCCACTTGACTTGGTGAAAATGGGGTTTGATTGTATTGTTCAATTTCATCATGATATTGAAAGGCCACCATTGACATAGCATGTTGTATGAACTAACTCCTGGTTGTTGTTTTGGTGCTTTTGAGTCATTCTTGTCACCTGGCAACTACATGGACAAGTCCATGCGGTTTTCTTGGAAACGTTTTTTGGAAGTAGTTTGCCACTGTCTTCTTCCTAGGACTTAAAGATGACAAGTGGCCCATAGTCCTGCAGCTGGCTTTGTGCCTAAGCCTTTGCCTCAGCATTTTGCACGAACCGTCTCATTATATTGTGCCATAAAACAGTTTGACTAGAATATTATACCATAAAACAGTTTGAATAAAATGTATTATGAAACTCAGCAAAGTGTTTTGTTTTACCATGTTGTATGAACTTAACCACAGAAAAGATCTCCAGTGCAAGGACCTAATATTGTCACTGGCTGGGCTTTTCTTGGCAGATGTGATTAAGCATGTTTTTTACCCTCAAGTTATGATCCTCCTCCTCACATGATAAAATTAAGCAAGCTGCTCAACATTTCTGTTGACCAATAGAAAAAGAAAACCCAAACTTTCCACTTTCCCCTGATATGTTCCACCACTTTTTGCTTGGTCATTCATCAGCCTATGTGCTGATGAATCTTGCTTGATGCACATGACTGTTTATTCCTCCTGCCTTTGCACTTAAGCAACCTTGCTTACTCAGGGTGACAGGTCACCTGAGCTGTGAGTGAGTGCTTCCCTTTACCCATCATGCTACTAAAGAACTTCATACCGAGTCCTTTTGCCTGCAAGATCTTAGCTTCTGCCCAGCATTTCTACCTTGTTTAATTTCCATTTACATAGATGTTTGAGTCTGCCATTAGCACTGTCAGGAAATCCTAGGGAGTACAATTTCCTTATTTAAAGAAGTTAATTTCATGCTGCTATGGAGTGCACCTAACTTTTGCAATTGAGTCTTCAAGACCCAGACTAAAGCTGCTGAACACTGATGGGAAAAAAAAAAATCATTTCATGATTACAATCCATGTGTCAGCGTTTCCAGAAAACCTCAACTCCAATCAATAACTCCGGGACAGACATGTTCTCAAAGTTTCCTTTTATTAGAGTAGTAAACTGGCACATCTGGGAAATCCTGAATCTGAAAGTTCCGGGTTTCCCTCCAATAAGTAAAAAATTACAAATCCACCCCCTGCACCCCTCATTGCATCACATGCCCGAATCACCATCGTTCCAACTTGAGACATCCCCTCAACCACTCCTCAGCCAGGTGCGGAAATAACATGACCTTGACTTTAAAGAAGAATGCTATTATGTCTAACCACATACACTCCACGAAATTCCCCCTTCCCATTTTCCCAGGCTCAAGAATGTGGCAGTGTGGAAGCTTCTGGTGCTAATATGGCTTCCAAAGCTAACACCATGTGTGTATGTTACATCTATAATAAGAAATGTTCATTGTAAATCAAGAAAGTGATGATGATTCTAAATTATGTTTTAAGATATAGTCGAGGTTATGCTAATTTCTGTGACATGTAAGTTCTACCTGAAATGATAATTGTGGAAAGAGTATATACCAGGAGTCTGCAACCTTAAACACTCAAAGAGCCATTTGGACCCGTTTCTCACAGAAAAAACTGGGAGCCAATAATTTAACAACCAGTGTGACTGGGTGGGTGTGGCCAACTCAACTCATTCCACCCTGTCACCTCCTGCTCTGGAATATGGAGCAAGTCTCCATCCTCCACCACCACCCTTACCTTTTCAGGCCAGGCGGAAAGTGATGGGGAAGGGAGGGGACATCCAATGGTGGGATTAGCCAACAAGGAGCCTCAGCAGAGGGCTGAAAGAGCTGCATGTGGCTCCAGAGCTGCAGGTTGCAGATCCCTATATACAGCAAAAACTTTTGAAGCAAATTACTGTTCCACTATTAGATTACTTCTTAGTTTTTAATTGCTAACATGAGTTAAAACACTTTTCTCTGTATATGTGAGACTCACTGATGTAAAGAAAGATGACATTCTTATCTAGCAATTTTCACTTAAGGAAATAGATGTTATGCTTCTTAACTAACATACATTTTTTCTAATATGCTACACAATCCAGGAAAAGCTTTTACTCTAAATCTGAGATCTGTGTCGAATTGCTGGCTATGTTCAATGTCACACAGGCACTTATTTTGGCACACATGGTCATTTTATAGATTGCAGTCTGCAGATTAAATATGAGATAATTTTTGCATCATAGTCATTACAACTTCCAAGTGACTGGAACATACATCTCACTAAATTGTACAATGGTAGCAGTGGCAGGAGCTTTACATAGTTGCTTTGAATGGTGAACCAAAAAATAGCAGGTGGCAGCTTTTAAATGTAGCATTTCCAGTTTCTAGAGTATATTTGTTAATTCAGACTATTAACAGGATTTTCCTGGCAGAATGGAATGTAAACCTTTCCTGTGCAAGTTAAGGCTGTGTCCTTCAGCGGTGGCATATTATTGTACCACTGATTTTCCTGGATCTCGTTTTGGCTTTCTTCTTAATCCTGACTCTTGGTTGTCCTTTCAGCTAGTTAAATGCTAATTCCAGAAGAAGCCCATGATTACAGCATTTAAAATGGACATATAATCCTTTTGAACACACTGCCCCTTATCTCACCCCCACAGATGTTTGGAATGTTATTTAATTGTATTTCAAATAATCATTGTGCTAAAGAGCATTTGTTTGTTTATTGTGAAACACTTGATAATTGAAACCTCATTCTTGAAATAGCAGTAAATGATAAATATAATTTCAGATTTCCTGTCAATACATTAATAACTTTTTCACAAAATAAAAAAAATTAAATTCCTGGGCTTTTATCATGATAGGGCTTGGATTTTTGATAACGTAACTGGATCTTAAGTTTCTAAAGACTGAAGATCGCTACACTAGAAACTATTTCTAACTTCTAATGATTTTTAATAGAATAAAACCATAAGCCATTATTTGTAAATCTTATAAAGAATATGCCTAACTACTTTCCAGCAAATACAGTGAATGTCCCCTCATTCTTATACCTTCTGATGCTTCTGCTTGTAGTAATTATCTTGCCTGTAATAGGTAAGCATCATTCCAACATATTTTTTGGCAAGCACTAGTTTTAGTTGATTAAAGATATATTAAAGTATTCTCTTATGAAGAGTTCATAACAGTATCAGTATATACAGTATATTGATATAAAAATGTTCCGCATTGTCAATTAAATAATTTCAGTATAGAAGTGTTGATTCACTGATAGCTATTTTAAACTCGATATGTACATTACAATTACACAATCATTACATGTTAAAACCTAAGTAAGTTCTTGCAAAATAAGTGGCAGAAAATACATTTTTCACATCAGATATTTAGCATGAACTATTTATTAAAGAAATTTGGAAGCATTTATACTCATTCACAATATTTAACCTTTTGAATTAAACATCTTGCCTACATACAGCACATGTATAGGATGTATTATGAGAAAGAGTGCTAGAGAAGGGCTTTTTACATTTTACTCTAAGGTCCACTAGAAGCCAATACAGCAGGGATGTCAAACTTGTGGCCCACGGACCAGATGCACCACGTGCTAGCCACGCCCACCCCCATTTTAGCAAAGGGGGAAAAATTGTGATACGTCACGTGACAGTGTGTTGTCGTGAGTTTGACATCCCTGCAATACAGCATCTACAAAATCAGAATTTAATGGTTGGAATAGTTATCAGGAAGCGAGCTACTGAACTTTTCACAAATGCTTGTTTCTGAGTAATAGCAACAGCATTAGCATTCAGACTTAAATACTGCCTCATAATGCTTTATAGCATTCTCTGGGCAGTTTACAATGTCAGCATATTGCTCCAACAATCTGGTATTTCATTTTACCGACCTCAGAAGGATGGAAGGTTGAGTCAACCTTGAGCCCTGCCAGGATCAAACTCCTGGCTGTGGGCAGAGTTAGCATGCATTACTGCATTCTAACCACTGGGCTCTTCAAAAGTAGTTTCCAGACTGAGCTACTGGATTATGGCAGCAAACTACTGAATTGACAGAAAAATGGGAATATTTAAACCTTGGCTTGGGTTTAGTTTATCAGAAACCATCATCACTACCCATCCGCAACTCCCTAAAGAACTCTCCCCAACCCCTGGAGATCTATGTCCATCACATTGGTGACATTTTATTCTGTGATCCTTGACCATCGTTTCCCTTTACCCAAAGCAATGGCCACTTCAGTCTTTAGCAACACCTTGAAAATAATTTCACATGACATCTTTGAAAATTACCTGCTATTCACATGAAGGGAAGAATTTTAAAAAGTTGAGTGTGAAATTCTGAAGAGGATTTTTTTAGAAACCTCAAACTTAAATGATTACTTTCTGGAAACTGATAGAAAGAAGGAAGCTGGAAGACTACAGAATCCTGGAAAAGGGGCATCCAGTTCAAACAGTGTGAAAGGATTAAAACACTCTAAAATGAGAAAAGATGATTTTTTATAAGACCTGTAGCAAATTGGTGTCACAGGAGCAACCATGTGGGAATTTTTCACGGAAATGTTTGAATGGAATTCTTACGGTTACAGTAGTTTCACTTGGAAAGCGAAGTATGTCCCATGCAAGTAGCTTTTCTCTATGTTCCTGAACAGCAGAGAAGTCAAGAGTGTTTTGTTTGGAATGACCTTTTGTTGTAATAACATAGAATCTTCAAATGTCATCAATGGAAAATTAGAAAGGAACTAATTTGCTACATTTTAAGCATTGATTTCCCCCTTTTTTCAATAAGAACTTTTACCCTGATCAGGTAAAGTCACTTCCCATTTTCTATAAATGTAATTTATTCTAAACATTGCTCTCACTGTACATTTAAAAGTTTGTTTTGTATCCCTTTAGTTAGAAATATTGTTAACTGATAGAACACTGTGATCCTATGATCCCTTCTGGCAGCCATAAGGAACCAATGCAGAGGGTATGCCAACATCTTGAGCGCCTTGGATATTGTGAAAATTGTCATCAAAAAAGATGTGGGGCTGGATCTTGGAGAGGATAGGACCTTTTGGAGCTCCAGCCATGAAGAAGGCTTCATCAGTTGGCAGTCCCCATTCCCGAAGGGTTTTGATGGCCCGGGTGCCCATATCACGGCCACTGCGGGCAGTCACCAGATAGATGCGGATGGGAGAGTCCTCTTGACCAAACTTTTTACGCATCTTCCCAAGATGCAAAGCAAAGGCTTTCAGGGGGCCCTGGAAAAGGTGACAGGAAGGAGAAAGAATGTATGGTATTTTCATATCTCAATTCAGTCATATTTTCATAAACTTTAATGCATTATGTAACTAACATATAGAGGGGCTGCTTTGTCGACATAAATAGATGCATTAAAGCAAATTCATCATCAGTTAGCCTTTGAACTGAATATACCTGTGAAGGTAAAGCAGAGGTATTATGCAGACAGCTCACTTTGGATTAACCAGCTGTTAATCTTACATTTGCAAGGACGGTCCCACGGGCCAGATCCAACCACAGTACAGGCCAGGTCCGACCACACCATGGGCCGGATTTTTTTAAAGTTACATTTTTTAAAGTTATATTTTTTAAAAGTTATTTTTTTTTAAGTTATATTTTTTAAAGTTATATATTTTTTTAAAGTTATATCTCATCCTTTGTCATCCTTTGCTAAATTGTATGAAAAACACAATTTCTACAATTGTTGTAAAACATACAGTTGAAGATGGAAGGAATGAGTTGACATGAAGATTAGAAGCAATGGCAGGAATACACCGGAAAGACCACAGGGTGGGCAAGCTGGTGGGAAGACATGGGAAAACTGGAGTGAGGTAGCCATTAAGATCAGTAACAGCAGTGGGAAGATACTTGGGTTCAGGCTTGGTGACAGAACATGCTTAGATGATGCTAAGGTCAGATTCTCATAGTGAACTTTGAAAACATTGTCTATCTCAAGAAGAAATAGAGAGAGAGAAGGTGGGGTATCTTCTAGGAATGTAGCAATCTTACCTCTCCCATGGGTACAGTTTCCATAGTTTTCTCATATTCCACTGCCTCCTCAAGGCCTTTCTCATGAAAGACACGGTCAGTCTCATCCGAAAAGAGTACAGCATCACCATCAAAGACAACTCGCAATTGGGTTCTAGGAGCTTGTATCTCCTGCTGAAAGATGAGGGCTGCTGAGACTCCTGCATGACAAATAGACTTGTTACCTTGCCTGTTCAGAAGAGACATCTTGGCTCAGATCCCAATTTAAGAAGTCATTACTTATCATTACTGATTTCCTGAAGATGATGTGGATTATTTATTTGCATGCAACAGAAATGGTTAAAAATGCTTTATGGCTGCAGAGACCCCTCAGGAGAAGCCATCAAATCATCGTGCTTCAGAAGTTAGGATTGACAACTTTTCTTGTCATCAAAGTTCTTAAGAGGCACCATAGAGGAGGTCAGGGGTGTCAAACTCAATTTGATTGAGGACCACATCAGAGTTGTGGTTGACCTTGGGGGGCCAGCCAGGCATGGCCAACTGGATGGGTGTGGCCAATTGGGTGGGCGTGGCCAGGTTGATGCCACTCACTAGGCATGGCCGACTGGGTGGGCGTGGCCACTCCCCAAACTGCTGGCATGTTTCCCTTTCACACTGGGTAGACTGGGCCAAAGCGATGCAGGCCGGCCTCTTTACATTTTCAAGGACAGGCCAGATCCGACCACACTACAGGCCAGGTCCGACCACACTACGGGCCGGATCCAACCCACCTACACCCCTGAAGTAGGTGAAGAGACATAGGAGAGCCTTCCTTGGCACCAAAATCTATTTTTTTCCCTTTGTACAAGACATGCAACTTTCAGTATTCTGAACTGGTTGGAAATTCTAGAGGATTGCAGGTCAAACAGGACACCAAGTTAGAGAAGAATACACTACTAGATCAATGTTTTTCAATGTGCTTCTAATAGTTCTACTGAAATACCCGAAGAGCATGACAGAAAATACCTATTCCTTTTAATGAAAAGTAGACTTACTTCCCTGATAGCAATCAACTTCAGAAAAACCTGCACCGCTGAACAGTGACACCAACTGGGGTTTATTGCATCTAACACTACTTGATGCCCTCAATGTTTATGCTACAAATAACCTGATATATAAGTAATTAATAGAATGTCAAAGTTGAAAAGCCGACACAGAGGAGATATTGTTTCTTGTTGGTATGATTTTGGAAGAACATCCTTGGAAGGATTTTCTCAGGAGGGCCCTTGCAGAATTTGCGATAGGCTATAACGGAGGAGGCATATTCATCTCAGGACATAATCAGGGAGATGGCCACAAAATATAAGAAAAATAAATATTTCGGATAAAAAGGGAAGGAACAGAAAAGAAAGACAAACCTCTCTGAAGGGCATTGCACACATCTTTTGGGTCAGCTGAGAGAAAAAGTTTCACATTGTGGCTCTTCAAATATTGAGTAGAATCTTCATCACTGACAAAGCAAAACTTGGAGATTTCCAAACCTTAAAATCCAGGAACAAATAAGGAGGAATACAAATAAAAGTTGAAGCAGTAAGAAGATATATCATGAAATCTCATTCTTGCAATCCAACTATTAAAAACTATGAAGTGGTTAGTTGGCTCCTCCAGAGGTTTTTCTTAATGGAGATTGAAATGGATCAAGACCACATTTGAAACTTTATAGGGAAAGAAGAGGAGGGCTGTTTGGCTGTGTATAACTGATAAAAAAATGGAGTTGGCAGAAGAATTAATTCTCAAGCCCAGTGTTTTCCTTCATATGATGATATTGAAGTTATAAAATTATGTTTGCGTACCACAGCAGCTCAAGATACATACATAGCACCCCTCCTATTTTTTTCAACAACAGTCCTGTGAGACTAAAAGAAAATAACTGATTCAAAGTCACCCATCTTTGGGAGACGAACTCAAATAGGCAACCTACCATATTGTTTCACGCTATTGATTATTCGCACTCCACTCTCTGGACTGTTATTGGAGATAACAACGACATCAAAGAGGCCCTTTTCTTCTGGGTCTCTTTCAAGAAGTTTCTTGTTCACAAACTGTACTGCCTGAAAAGAGCAAGCAGAGATGCATTACTCTATGTCTATGGAGATGCTCTTTAGAAGGCCAGATCCTGAAGATGAAACTAAAATACTTTGGGCACCTAATGAGAAGGAAGGACTCACTGGAGAAGAGCCTAATGCTGGGTACAATTGAGGGCAAAAGGAGAAGGGGACGACAGAGAATGAGGTGACTGGATGGAGTCACTGAAGCAGTCGGCGTGAGCTTAAAAGGACTCCGGAGGATGGTAGAAGACAGGAAGGCCTGAAGGAACGTTGTCCATGGGATCACAATGGGTCGGACATGACTTCGCGACAAACAAGGACAAATGGAGATTCTCAGTCATCCACATCATGGCTATCCCAAAGGTGCTTTTTCAAAAGGCAACTGGATTTTCTTTGTTTGTCCTTGAAGATGTTTCACTTCTCAACCAAGAAGTTTCTCATCCAATTCATGAAGAAGCTTCTTGGATGAGAAGCAAAACATCTTCAAGGAAAAAAAACAAAAGAAAGTCCAGTTGCTTTTTGAAAACGCACCTTTGGGACATGCATTATTACAAGTTTCTCTGAATGCTAGCTTTTAATGTCCATATATGGATACACTTTTCAAAAATGTCATTTTAAATGTAGTTGTAATTGTTTGAAAGTTCAACATTCAACACAGTATGTCCAGATTAATGATCTGGAGTGAATTCTGAAGATGGAAAAAGCTTGAACAGCAAGAGATGATGGATACATGCGGGAATGTTTGCAGAATGTGGTCAAAAATGTCAAGACTGCAGCCACAATGGTTAGATCAAATACCCATCTACTGCTATGTGTTACATGTGTGCAGCCCGCATAAAAAATTGAGCAAATCACCAATTTAACTTTTTTTTAAATCATACCTTGTGGATACCTCTGAACTTTTGTTTACAAATAATATACAACTATTACAAAATGCCCATAAACCTTCTGTAACTTCTTCATAAAAAGAACGCCTAGGTAATTAACAATTGGAGTTCTTATTTCTTAGAAAAAATGGATATATAATTATTGGGCAAAAGAGGGAAAAACCAAACACGGGTCAAAAACTTGATTATTTTCATATGTATGGATATAAAAGTTCCAATCAAGCCAGAATCATTGCTGGTCTAAAAACTCCCTGTGATTACTATTATAAATGTCCCATCAGCATTACTCTATATTTTAATTTAGTACATGAGTACTGGATGAGGACACTCTTTAAAACTTAAAATGTGCACATCATACAAATGTGTTGCTAAAAGAAATCCCGCCCCCTCCATTTCTTTTTACCTGAATGAAAGGGAAAGCTGTTCCCTGCTCCAAGGGGATATTCTCATTTGCTTGCTGATGTTTCACATATTCCTCTTTGCCCTTTGTCAAGAAGATTTCATGCTCTCTCTCCAAATTGAAAATGGTCCTTGTTGTCACAGCAATAACCAATGCATCCTTTGGATCTTTCTGGAGATGTTCAAGAACATTGACTTAAAGAGACGGAAAGGAAAGGACCTTGTACATTCTCTCTGTCATGCCTTTGTCATCATCAAACTACATCATCTCTCATTGTGAACTAGCATTGTACTCAGAAAGCTAATTATTTTTTTTAAAAAACCTCTGAACCTATATTTACAGCATAATTACCGTATATACTCGAGTATAAGCCGAGTTTTTCAGCACAATTTTTGTGCTGAAAAAAAAAACCCCTCGGCTTATACTCAAGTGAGATTCCCCTCTGAAAAAAAAATGGTGTGGAGCTCCGGAGCTGAGCAGTCGCTTCCCTGCTTCCGTGTTTCCTTTGCAACTTTTAAGCATGGGGGTAATCGGAAGCAGAAAAGTTCTTGCATGAGGATATGTTTTTTCTTTTTTTAACTGTTTTTAGGGGGGGGGGGAAAGACCCACCGCCATGTGAGAATGCTCAGACACGAAATCTATCTGCCCGAAAATAAGTGTGTGTGTGTGGGGGGGGAATTTTAACAGAGGGAAGATGTAGGGAGAAGGCAAAAGCGACGGAAGATCCTTCGGAAACTGAGGGGGAGACTCAACCTTGGTCCAGATGAGCCCCGTTCCCCGCCCCTAAGGAAGCAGAGGCAGCCAGCAAGGGCAGGCAAGCCCCACTTCACGGACTCTGTCCATCCTCGCTCCCACCCACCCACCCAGCCAAAGCCACGAAGTCCCCAATCGCGCAGCCCAGAATCGCCCACCCCTCAGGGAGCAGCAAGGACGCCCAGTGTTTCCCGAGACAAGAAGCTCCGCCGTGCAATGAAAGTGCCCTGGCTCTAGGCTCGCGGGCTCAGAAAACAACGCGAGCCGAGGTCGCTCGGCTCCGCTCAGCTTCGTTTCCTCAGCCCCAGCTGCTTTCAGTCCGCTCGGGAGGGGGAGGAGGTGGTGGCGGCAGCTCGCGTTGTTTCTGAGCTCTAGGCTCTAGGCTCGCGGGCTCAGAAAACAACGCGAGCCGAGGTGTTGCTCCGCTCAGCTTCGTTTCCTCCTCCTCCTCCCGAGCGGACTGAAAGCAGCTGGGGCTGAGGAAACAAAGCTGAGCGGAGCCGGGCGACCTGGTTGCGTTGTTTTCTGAGCCCGCGAGCCGAGCTCAGAAAACAACGCGAGCCGCCGCCACCACCTCCTCCCCCTCCTCCCGAGTGGACTGAAAGCAGCTGGGGCTGAGGAAACGGTTGAGCGGAGCCGAAGCGACCTCGGCTCACGTTGTTTTCTGAGCCCGCGAGCCTAGAAAACAATGCGAGCCGCCACCTCCTCCCCCTCCTCCCGAGCAGACTGAAAGCAGCTGGGGCTGAGGAAACGAAGCTGAGCGGAGCCGGGCGACCTCGGCTCGCGTTGTTTTCTGAGCCCGCGAGCCTAGAGCCAGGGCGCTTTCATTGCACGGTGGAGCTTCTTGTCTCGGGAAACACCGGGCGTCATTGCTGCCCCCTGAGGGGAGGGCGATTCTGGGCTGCACAATTGGGGGACTTAGTGGCTTTGGGTGGGTGGGAGCCAGGACGTTGACTTTTTTTTTTTTTGTAAAAAGGTTTTTTTATTGATTTTAACAACAAACAAAAACACAAACAACATAAGACATGACATAAAAACATCATTATTCTTCTTCATATATTTACAGACAGTGCATCGGTTGGTTTATCACTCCTTTTTGTGCATCTATTTCATAACCTTCATAATAGTTATTTTACATAGTAACTCATATTATCAATCAACAATTGTATATCCTAATATTGTTATTAAACAATCATTTAACTGATTTTAATAATTCATACTTAAATGAGATAACTATAGTTTATTTAACTTATCTTATTACGAATCATAAAATCATACCAAGTCTATCGTAATGAAATATTCTAAAAATATTATCAAAGCCAAGAAAAAAGAAAAAAGAAAATATATATAATCATTATTTCCTAAGTTTCTAAGTATTCTATTATTATGTTGCATTATCTAACCAATGGTAAAAAAGATCCCAAATTTCATAAAATTGTTTATCTTCTTGTTCTCTAATTTCAAATGTCAATCTACTCATTTCAGCACAGTTCAATATTTTCTTAATAATTTCTTCCTCCAATGGTATTTTCTCACTTTTCCAGTTTTTAGCAAATACAATCCTAGCCGCTGTTAATACATTTACAATCAAATACTTTAAATTTTTATTAAATGTATCAGGTAAGATTCCCAGTAAAAAATCTCTGGTTTCAAATCTATATGTTCCTTTGTCATTTTTTCCAACCACATGCGAATTTTAGTCCAATATTTTTTTGCGTCCTCACAAGTCCACCACATGTGGTAATATGAGCCAGGAGTCTGATGACATTTCCAGCATTTTTCAGATTTGTTCTTGAACATTCTTGCTATTCTTGTCGGAGGAAAATGCCACCTGTAAAACATCTTATACAAGTTTTCTTTATATGCTACTGACATTGTCATTTTATAATTTTGAGACCACAATTTTTGCCATTTCTCCAAATCAATCCCATATCCAAAGTTTTTTCCCAAGCAATCATTGTTTCTTTTAACTTGTTCTTCCTCGTTTAATTTCCAACAAATGACTATATAATTTTTTAATCACCTTTTCATCAGAACCTGTCAAAATCCTATCTAAATCAGTCAATTTATCATAAAATCCTTCTGTTTTAGAATCTTTAAGATACCTTGAGTGTATTTGCGCATATGAAAACCAACTCATCTTTATATCTTGTTCTTCTAACTTTTGCATCGTTTTAAGTTCACCCTTTTCATCCAATATTTCCCCATATCTAACTGTTTGTTCCTTCTTATAAACTATAGGATAAGAAAAAGCTTCGATAGTTGATAACCAAACTGGAATTTTCAAATAACATTGTTTTTAATTTTCTCCCAATTCAACCATAACGATTCCCGTATATAGTGCCTTCTAAAATAGCCCTGGGATTTAGTTCCTTTATACCACAAAAAGCATGCCAACCCAACAATAGGTCATGTCCTTCCAATATCAATAATCTAGTCTTTCTTAATGTTATCCATTCTTTAGCCCACATTAAGTTTGCAGCTTGATAATACAACTCCCAGTTAGGAAGGCCAAATCCTCATCTAATTCTGGCATCCTGTAAAAGTTTTAATTTTATTCTCGCTTTCTTACCTTGCCATATGTATTTCAACACAATTTTATTTAATTCTTCAAAATAGTCCTTACTTAGCTTGATTGGTATTGTTTGAAACAAATATAAAATTCTAGGTAGAATATTCATTTTAATTGTTGAAATTCTACCTATCAAAGACAATTGTAAATTTTCCCACTTTTTCAAGTCGGATGCTATCTGCTGTTTAAGTTTGATATAGTTATTCTCTTTCAATGTAATACATCTTGAAGTCAAAATTATCCCCAAGTATTTAACTTTATTCGTAACTTGAATTTTCAATAGGTCTGCCAACTCTTCTCTTTGTCTCAATAACATGTTTTTGTCAAAATCTTTGTTTTCTCTTTATTTATTCTCAAGCCAGCCATCTCACCATATGTCTCTATCTTTTCCAGTAATTTTAAAGCTGTCTCTAAAGGGTCTTCCAAAATAAAGACCAAGTCGTCTGCAAAGGCTTGCAACTTAAATTCCTCCTTTTTAACTTTCATTCCTTTTATGTTTGTGTCCTCTCTAATATTTCTGTTTAACACTTCCAAAGTCAATACAAATAGCAGAGGGGATAATGGACATCCTTGTCTTGTGCCTTTTTAATATTAATAGAATCTGTAAATTCTCCATCTATCATCACTTTGGCTGTCTGCTTACAATATATGGTTTCTATTGCTTGGATAAATTTTCTAGCAAAACCCATCTGTTCCAGTAATAATAACATAAATTTCCAATTCACGTTATCAAATGCTTTTGGGCATCTAAGAATATCAAAGCCATTTGTTTTTCAGGATGTGCCTCATAATATTCCAAAGTATCCAGAATTATTCTCATGTTGTCTTTAATTTGTCTCTTTGGTAAAAATCCATTTTGATCAGGATGAATAAAATTGTTTAAGTATTTTTAAGCCTTTCTGCCAAAATTGAAGCAAAGATTTTATAGTCTGCATTTAATAAGGAAATGGGTCTATAGTTCTTAATTTGTAGTGGGTCAGCCCTTCTTTTGGAATGAGCGTAATATAAGCTTCTGACCATGTTTTAGGCATTTTCTTGTTTATCATAACTTCATTCATAATTTCTAACAATGAGATACTCAACGATTCTTGTAGTGTTTTATAAATTCTGCCGGAAACCATCTGGTCCTGGTGCTTTCCCGTTATTCTGCCTATTAAGTGCTTCAGTTAATTCCATCATTGTTATAGGATTTTCTAACATTTTCCCAGTTTCATCCGGTATCTTAGGTAAGTTGGCATTTTGTAGGTACTGTTTAATTTTCCCTCATCAAGATCCTCCTGCTTATATAATTGTGCATAAAAGTCTCGAATAATTCTCTTTTTCTCCTTATTACCATAACAGACTTGACCTTGTTCATCCATTAATTGTAGTATTTTCTTGGATTCTTTCTCTTTTCTCAATTTATATGCTAACCATCTACCTGGCCTATTTGCATCTTCAAAGTAGTTCTGTTTAGCGCTTCTAATTTTTGGGCCAATTCTTCTTTCTCTGTTTGGTCCATTTTATGTTTAATTATGTCCATTTTAAGTTTAATATCTTTTTTTCTCGGTGTTCTCTGTAATTCTTTTTCCAATTTTTATAATCCTCTTCTAAACTTTTAATCATTTGCCTCTTTCTAATATTCTTTTTCTTTGTATAATCCATTATCAATCCTCTTGCATAAGCCTTCATTGTGTCCCAAACATTCTGTAATGAAGTATCTTCTTTTCTGTTCTCATTAAAGAAGAAGGCCAGTTCTTTTTCCATCCATTGTATAAAATCTTTTTCCTTTAAAATAGTATTATTTAATGTCCATCTAGATCTTCTTTTTTGTCCTTTCCATTTAATTGTCAATGGATTATGGTCTGCCCATGTACTTGTTTCAATATTTATTTCTTGAATATTAGATAATAATTCTGTTGACGTCCAAATCATATCTATTCTGGACCATGATAGATATCTATTCGAATAAAAAGTGTATTGTTGAATCTTAGTATTTCTTTCCCTCCATATATCTTTTAAATTTAGTTCTTCTATCATTTCGAAAAAAGTTTTAGGGAGGGTCCTCCTATTTTGTCGTACTGTTTTTGCTGAATAGTCCAGTTCATTGTCTACAATTCCATTAAAATCTCCCATTATAAATAAGTTAGCATAGTCCAATTCAATTATTTTCATATGTAATTTTTGTAAAATCCTTTTTGTTTATCATTCGGGCATAGATTGCAACCAAGAGTATTTTTGTATTATTATCCACTATTTCAACCATTAGTACTCTTCCTTCTTCATCCTTATAGATCAATTTTGCTGGAATGGTTTCTTTAATATACAAAACCACGCCTCTTTTCTTACAATGTGTCAAAGAAGTAAACATTTTCCCTATCTTCGGTCGAACCAATAATTGTTGATGTTGTTTTTTAATATGTACTTCTTGTAAAACAAACTATGTCAAATTTTAATTTCTCTATTTTATGAAAAGTTTTCCTTCTTTTAATAGCTGAATTCAGTCCATTTATATTCAAAGAAATCAATTTTCCCCCTCCATGATTATGATTTATATTTAGGTCTAACCGCTCTCGTTGATCTTACTTCACGTTGTTCTTTAGTCTCCGCTTGTCCACCTACTGCACCTTCTTCTTTTCCCATTTCTTGAAATTCGGTTGGGGTGATCTCTTTTTCTATCTCTGTTTCTCTTCTTTTAAGAAATTCATTGTAAAACGCTTCTGCTTCGTCAATTGAGTCAATTTTGTATCTCTGGTCTTTCCATGTAACCATTAATCCTTCTGGAATCAACCATCTGTAGTTCACCTCCTTTTCCAGTAATATTTTAGTCAGAAATCGATATTCTCTTCTCATCTCTCTAACTTTTCTGGGAACTTGTTTTAAAACCAAAATCTCTTTATCTTTATATTTCAGTGTTGTGGTAATATATTTTATTAATCATTTTATCATTTTCTGTAAGGCCTTTGAATACTAGCAGTAAGTCTAGGGAGATGTGGGCATTCTTGGTGGGGGTAGGAGTATCTTTGCTCAGAGTGCCTCATCCTGTTTTGATTCTGCAAGTTTAGAAGGAACAGGAAAATGGGTGAAAGTTCAAGGTACACAGTTGTGCTTTCTCATGGGACTTTCCAAACTTTCCCATGAGACTTTCTGTGGCTGTATGATCTCATCCTAGCAAGGTAACATCTGGGACTTTCCAAGATTGTGTGTTCTCATGCTGGTGAAGTAATCTCCTGTTGAGGTCATTGTTTTCTGAATATGCAGACTGTATTTTTGCTTGTGTTTTTCTCAATAAATACTGCTACCTGAGTTCTCTCAGGGTTGGCATTTTCTCAGAGACAGTTCCCTGTGTCTCATTTCAAATGTCAATCCACCATAAATGGTGACCCCGACGTGATAGCTGGAAGGCTATACGTTTCCGCATCCTATACTCATCGTCGCGGACGTCGACTGGCCCTCATCTTCTTCGCTGGACGAAGATAGATTCTTTTCGTGAGTATGGGGGAGATCTCTCGAAGGCTCAGAAAGAGCACATCAGGGAATTGAGAGGGATCATTGGGAATAGTTTTGGGTTTGGAATTGGCAGTAGGGGTTGTGCTGTAGGAAAGAAAGAAATTGAGGACTTACTACAGTATGTTTGGAAAAATATTAAGTCATATCCGGAGGGAGGTAGTATTAAAGTAGAGTCCTGGAAAAGATAGGGAAATTTTTGCACGAGGAACCTCGTGCCCCTTCTTCAATTTTGTTAACCTGGAGGGTGATTATGGATGCGTTAGCTACTTATGAACAACCGCTCCTATCACCCCCGAAGAAGGTTTGCCGCTTTACCATGCGATGCGTTTGTTGCCGCCGACGGCACCTCCAGATAAATCTGGGGGACTGTCCGGCGCTAGAAATACTTTGTCAGAAGATAAGAGTTTACCTTTAAGGGTTCAGGTGGATGCAGTTACTGCAGCTATTCAAGAAGCAAAGAATAGAGGGAATTATCAGGAGATGATTTGGTGGAGTTTGGAGTAAGTTCAACTTAATCCAGTGGAAATTGTCATGGACGCTGCATTAAATCCGCAGCGGGAGTGGAAGCCTTTACCTCTCAGGATTTTGAGGGAAGTTAAGCAAGCAGCAAAAGAATATGGTGTTAGATCGCCATATACTCAGGCATTGTTAGAAGCAGTTGGTTATGGAAATAAAATGATTCCGGCTGACTGGAAAGCTCTGTTGAATATGATTTTAACTCCAGCTCAATATTTGGTGTTAGATCAGAAATGGAGACAGCTGGCAGTCCAGAGGGAACAGCAAATGTTACCCCAGATCAGCTTTACGGAGCTGGTAATTTTACAACAGTGGAACAACAGAGAGATGGTATGCCTGAGGAAGGGTTCATTCTTCTCCCACAAATAATTTTTCAAGCCATAGGGTCTCTCCCTGACGGCGAAGGTGGTGAGAAGACCTTTACTAACATCAAACAAGGGAACAATGAACCCTATGAAAATTTCATTAGCAGATTGAAATTGGCTATTGAAAGACAAATTGATAATCAATTCGCCCAGAAAGAGTTGCTTTTTAAGTTAGCAGTAGAACAAGCTAACACAGATTGCAGAAAGATTTTAAATCCACTTGTAGCAAGTGGAGAGCTAGAAATCATGGATTTGATTAATGCATGTAGGAAGGTTGGAAGTCAGTCTTTTAACATGGAAACTTTAGCTCTGGCTTTACAAACAGGACATGCTCAAAAGGGGAATTGTTTCAATTGTGGGAAGCCTGGACATTTTAAAGCGCAATGTCGGGCTCCTGGAGGAGGTAAAAGTCAGCAAAATAAGAGATCAATGGGACAGGGTGTTCATCCTAAATCAGTGTGCCCAAAATGTAAGAAAGGATACCATTGGGCATATCAGATGCTCCTACAGTTTTTACTGATGGAGGGAAAGTTTTTGGTGCTTGTGTTTGGAAAGATAAATCTGGAATTTGGCATACAAAAGTGACTTCAGAGCAGAAGTCTGCCCAGCAGGCAGAACTTGCTGCTGTAGTTTTGGCTTTTCAAAATTTTCACAATCAGGATTTTAATTTAATAGTGGATTCATTGTATGTGTATAATTTGTTACCCTTTGTAGCAGGTTCTTATTTGTCTCCTGGAATATCACCTGATATTTTAAGATTGCTTTTGCTGTTACAAGGATGTTTGGAGCAGCGTGTGAATGTGTGTTTTGTTGCTCACATTCGTAGTCATAGTAATTTGCCTGGAATTTTATCACAAGGTAATGCCAAAGCTGACAGTGCTGTAACTTCAGTCCTCACTGTCCAGCCATGGGACAGTCATAGTTATTTTCATCAAAACGCTAAAGCATTGGCACAGCAATTTAAACTTACTACTACAGAAGCTGCTGCCATAATTCAACAATGTCCAACTTGTTCAAAGCAGGGCACGAATATCCCTATGGGAGTTAACCCCAGAGGGTTGAGACCTTCAATGATTTGGCAAATGGATGTTACCCAATATCCGCCATTTGCGCCTGGAAATATATACATGTAACTGTGGATACTTACTCAGGATTTTTAATGGCTACCCTCAAAGAGGTGAGATGGTTAAACATGTCATCAATCATTGCATTAAGACTTTTTCAGTTGCTGGTACACCTAAAACTTTAAAAACTGATAATGGTGCGGCTTATCGGAGCACCGGTTTTGATCAGTTTTGCAAACAATGGTCCGTGGAACATAAATTTGGGATTCCATACAATTCTACTGGGCAAGCTATTGTAGAACGTCATAATTCCACGCTCAAGACCATGTTGACTAAATTAAATAAAAAGGAGGGAAGCTCCTGGGGCTTCCGCGATTCAAGATCAATTAAATCTAGCTTTGTATACTTTAAATTTTTTAAATTTGTCTGGTAACCCCCTTGCGGCGCGGCCAGCAGGCATTTTTCTTCTCCTTCTACAGATGCGGTGAGGCCTCGGGTGTTGGTGCGGTTTCTTCCGGATCCAGCATGGGTTCCTGCTGAGCTGATAACGTGGGGACGTGGTTATGCAGCAGTTGAACATCTTGGTCAAATTCGTTGGGTTCCTGGTCGGTGCGTTCGACCTGATCATTCGCAGGCACCTGTGAAGGAAGTTTCGGAGGAGCAGGATGGCGCATCTGTGGTTCCTGATCCTGCTGATTCTGCCTAATCTGTCCTGGGCTGCTCGGGTGCGGAGAGAGCAGCGACAGCATGTTCAGCGTGCCGGAGATTTGGGCGATGATTTGTGGACAGATAATAATTACATTAAAGATTTGCGCACAACTGCCAAAAACTTGAACATCACCAATTGTTGGTTGTGTATGCACCTTCCTGGGAGAGTGGGAGAAGGACTGACTCTACATGGAGTTCCATTTAATCGGTCTACTTTGCAGACCGGAAAGCACAACATTTCATATGCCATTAACTTCACGGTCAAGGTGAAGACACATTTATGTTTCCAAAACATTACAAACTCGCAATTCTTGGGGAATCATAGTGTCTGCAATTACACTATTAAGTGGACAAATGGTTCAGAGAACAACATAACTTGGGTAAATGGGAAAAATGAGTCTGACGATTTGGCCAGTATCAATATCTAGACATGAAACAGCTGATGCAAGCGGCAAGTCAACAAGGTTATGTACAGCTGGAAGGGTTTTGGTTTTTATGCGGACTGTGGGCATATCGACAAATCCCTGCAAATTGGTCAGGGACATGTACTTTGGGGTTTGTCATTCCGGTTATCTATAAGTTAGATACATTACCTCTGAGGTTCGGATCCAAATCGTCGGGAATTGGATTAGGTCTAACCATGGGAGGTAATCTATGGACACAAATTTCTCGAGGTCTTATCCCGCCTTTGGGAATTGCTATGAACTATAGGGATATTCATATTTTAAATAATTTTACTGTTGCTATGTTTAATGATACTATAAAGAATATTAAGATGATTAATGTAGAAATGTCTGAAATTCGTACAGTTACTTTGCAAAATCGATATGCTTTAGATATTATGTTAGCTGCCCAAGGAGGAGTTTGTGCTTTAATTCATTCGCATTGTTGTGTTTTTATACATAATTATGAGCCAAACATTACAAAAACTGTTCAGGACATGGAAGATCGTATTGCTCAGCATCAATCTGGAGCCGATGGGTTTAATGCATCATTCTGGGACAGTCTGTGGTCCTGGCTTCCTGATGGATCATGGTTTCGCTCCTTATTGCAAGGGGTTGTTATTGTTATTGCTATATGTATCTTATTATGTTGTTTTATTCAATGTATTCCTAATCTATTACAAATGTGTACCTCAGTCTTCCGGCGTGTGGGATCAGGTCATGAGGGAACTGTGTACTATGCCACTAAACACCCCCTATCTTTGAATAAATAAAAAAGGAGGGAATGTGGTAATATATTTTATTAATCATTTTATCATTTTCTGTAAGGCCTTTGAATACTAGCAGTAAGTCTAGGGAGATGTGGGCATTCTTGGTGGGGGTAGGAGTATCTTTGCTCAGAGTGCCTCATCCTGTTTTGATTCTGCAAGTTTAGAAGGAACAGGAAAATGGGTGAAAGTTCAAGGTACACAGTTGTGCTTTCTCATGGGACTTTCCAAACTTTCCCATGAGACTTTCTGTGGCTGTATGATCTCATCCTAGCAAGGTAACATCTGGGACTTTCCAAGATTGTGTGTTCTCATGCTGGTGAAGTAATCTCCTGTTGAGGTCATTGTTTTCTGAATATGCAGACTGTATTTTTGCTTGTGTTTTTCTCAATAAATACTGCTACCTGAGTTCTCTCAGGGTTGGCATTTTCTCAGAGACAGTTCCCTGTGTCTCATTTCAAATGTCAATCCACCATAAATGTCTTCTCTCTTGCCACTTGTAATATCTGTGTTTTAATAGATTTTTTAGTAAATCTGATATGAACTTCTCTTGGTAACTTATTCCTCGACGCATATCTTGTAAAACTCGGTATATCTCATCTATTCCATCCATCATCTTTTCATCTGTTATTCCCAGTGCTTCAGCCAAGATTTCTATCATTACTGCAGCAAGATCTTGTCCTTTTTCTTCCTCTATATTTTGAAATCTGAGATAATATTCTGATCTGTCCATCTCCAACTTCAACATCTCATTCTTACTTTGTTCAAGCACGGTTACTCTGTCATCAATATTTCCAATTTTCTCATCTCTTTGGTTGTCTTTCTCTTCCATTTTTTGCAATTTCTCATCTCTTTGGTTATCCTTCTCTTCCATTCTTTGTAGTCTCTCATCATATTTCACCATCATTTGTTGGATGCTCTCAATTTTTTGTTCAATGCTCCCTGTACTCATTTTGAGTTCTTGAATTCCTTGTATAACCGTCGTTAAGTCTGTTTGTGCTTTATCTTGCTTCGCCATTATTGAAAGTCGTCCTCCAATTGATGGTGAGGCAGGAGCAGAAGTTGAGGTGCCAGAAGGTAGAATTTTCTTACTCATTTGAATAATTCAGAATCTTCCCACTCTTTAATCCAGTTAGCAGAGTGGTAATTGTAATCCAATTAGGGAAAGGAAAAACGTAAAAAAAGAAAAAGAATAACCAGTAAAAAAAAAAAAGCCCAAAATTCAAAAAGAAAAAGGTTTCAAAAAGAAAAAGAGATTTCTTCAGGTTCTTCTAAACCTTAATCCTCAGTTACGATAGTCAAACAAGAAAAAAAAAAAAAGAGTAAAACCCAGTAATATTAAAAAATAATAATAATAATAATAAAGGAAAAAAGAAAAATTCTTCAGGTTCTTCACACCCTAATCCAATTGCGAGGTCTCCAAACAATAAAACATAGCCATAAAAGGAAATATATATATAAGTGGAAAAACAAGAATTCCCCCAAGGAAAAAAAAAGGAGAAAGGAAAAAAAATATTTTGAGGCTTTCCCTTTAGAAAAGAAATAAATAAAAAATAGTAATAATGATGAGCGAATATGTAAGATTATTACAAAATGCTATGGGGTTGAGGAGGAGGGGTAAAAGCTAGCAACCAATAAAACAAAAAGCACACTGCATTTTATTTAAACGTCCAAGGCTCTTATTATGGCAAGCTTGAAGCCAGACTTCACATATTCAGTTGATTGTAGAAACCCCAAGGGACACCTGTGGAAATGTTTTTCAGATTTCTTCCCTCTATCTTATCAACTCCGTGTCCTTGGGAAAAAGTTTCTCACAGTTCTCACAGCTTCAAATAAAATTTCTTCAAGCCTCTAGTTGGCAGTGTTACAAAGTTACAAAGTTTCTCTGCTCCACTCCCCTTCTTCCCCAAAAAAAAAAAAAGAAAAGCCCAATAAAAATAATAATAATTATACAAAAAGAAAAAAAAGATTACTAAAGGGAGCCTCTATTAAAAATATAAACAGTCAGACCAAAGAAAATGGATAAATATAAAAGGAAAACCAGTCTGGTTACCATTACTGATCACAATAAAAGTTCATTGGAAAGAAAAAAAAAAGGTAAAAAGCCAAGCCTCATTTTGACAGCTCTAAAAAAAAATCGCCACTAAATCCACCTTATCGAGTTCTGTCAAAAATCTTACAGATTTCTTCTTCTTCTAGAGTGAGCTTAAGTTCCAAATAATTAAAATAAAATCTCACCAGCCGATGCACTTTCTCTTTCTGTCTTCTCTTCCTTCCGGAGCTGTCCCTGCTTCAGGGCCCGCGAGCCTAGAGCCAGGGCGCTTTCATTGCACGGTGGAGCTTCTTGTCTCGGGAAACACCGGGCGTCGTTGCTGCCCCCTGAGGGAGGCGATTCTGGGCTGCACAATTGGGGGACTTCGTGGCTTTGGGTGGGTGGGAGCCAGGACGTTGACTTTAAGCGCTGCCGACCAAGTCTTTCACAAATACCAGTGGGACCTCCGTCCACCATCACCCCTTCCTCTTTTGCCTCCTTCCTTCTGATCAATCAGGTTTTCCCTGTATTTGCTCACAGCTGCGTTTTCTCTTCTGCCGTGCTAGGCGTTGAACGCGGGATTTCTGATTCCCCTTACACGCGCGTGGATATGCCGCGGGCGTTTTCTTCAAACGCCCCACGGGCAGAGAACACTGACTTTCATGATAGTGAGATCATTTCCCAAATTAATTGATTCACTAACCCAAAGAAGAAGATGTTGATGACAGTGGGAGGCAGGAGTCACTCTCTCCCTTGCAAGAAAAAGCAAGAGCCGTTCTTAGATCTCTCTCTCTCTCCCGTAATACAGTCAAGCCCTTTCCAGCATGCGCGATCCTCCCCGCCGCTTTGACCTTGCAAATGCAAAACCCCGGGATTTTGCATTTGCAAGGTACAAAGCTGCGGCTGCAGATCGCGCGTGCTGGAAAGGGCTTGACTGTATTACGGGAGAGAGAGAGAGAGAGTTCATAAGAACGGCTCTTGCTTTTTCTTGCAAGGAGAGAGTGACTCCTGCCTCCCACTATCATCATCATCTTCTTTGGGTTAGTGAATCAATTAAACCTTTCATGATAGTGAGATCGTTTCCCAAATTTCCCTTAAATCAGGGAAGAAATCACAAAAAAACCTTTGGACTGAGAATAAGCCTGTTCCTATGATGCCATTTTTGTTCACTGCAGTGTGAAAAGTGTGAAAAAACACACTTCTTTTTCTTCATCTTCTTGTTCCCTATTTACTAGTCTCTTTCAAAGAGGAAATTGTGAACATCAAACTTATTCTCAACTGTCCTAGTAAAAGTTTTTATTGGTATCAATTTTTATTTTTGAAATTTACCAGTAGCTGCTGCATTTCCCACCCTAGGCTTATACTCGAGTCAACAAGTTTTCCCAGTTTTTTGTAGTAAAATTAGGTGCCTTGGCTTATATTCGGGTCAACTTATACTCGAGTATATACGGTACTACATAGTATGCAGAAGTGATTCCAGCCTAGAAGCCTGGACCTGACCTTGCACACTGCCAAGGAAAGGAATGACAAAGAAATCAGCCATCAAGGAAGGGACTGTAATCAACCAGCGGTCATCATCTCATACATGATTCCCATAATAATGTTTAAGGCAGTCTTACATGAACGCAATGAGAGTCCACAGCCTCTGTCAACCACCATAAATATTCCTTTTCATTGTAAGACTTGGCCCATACACACTTTTTTTAAATTGGCTGCCAACTCATCATGTGAAGTGTCTTAAGGATATCCTTAATTGGCCAGAGGAAAGGACAAAAGAAAAAAAATGCATAAAGAAAAAATTGGAAGGAGCTGGAGCGCCACTCCCTAATTAATGCATGAATAAATGACCAGCAATGGTCAGCGTGATGCTTCCAAGAGATCCAGAAGAGAGACTTAAAAGCTTTAGAATAGACCTGGGCATTTTACAGCCTCCATGTCACATCCTTTGGCTGTCCCTGCCCAGCCTGTATGGATTGCTTTTATTTTGAAAGTGACTGCTTTTTTTTTTCAAAAAAATATGTATCTGTGCGTGTGCATGCCTATGCACTTTCACAGCCTTATTGCTTTGGCTATCCAAACAGTCTCAGCGGCCCTTGGGAAAATTAATTGTCCACCTGTGCTTTAGAGGGTAGCTGGTTCACACATATACTTTTGCCCATGGTACTGAACATTTCCCTTTTTAGTTCAAAGGCATATTGCTCAAAACTAGTTAATGTAACTATTTAAAAAGTATATAGATCCATTCTAAAATATTTCTGAAATTAAGCTTTAAATTCTATATAAAACCAATATATCGACATGGCCTGAACACAAAAAACTACCAAGGAATACATCATCCAACTCACAATCAATTTGTAACAATTGGTAAATTTATGATAACAATTAACAACTCCCAGGGAGAAATCATAAAATAATTTTAAAATGAGATTAAATTGGCAATTTTAAAAATGACATTAAAAGCTGCACAGAGAATAAGTTACAACATATATGTAACCCACCTGGAGCCTTAATGGTGACTGAATGACAAGACAAAACCTCTCTACAAAGGGATACATCAATTATATTCATTCCAGTGAGACTGAAAGTAGAGCATTAACAAGAGCTAAAGTCTCTTATGATGTTTTGCCGTATCAAAGTTATATATACTTACTCATAGATTTCCCTTCTCAAAGCAAAAACAGCCCTTAGCATTCTCTCTCTGTAAATCAATATCCATTAGCAATTCTCTTTTAAAACCCAAAGGTTACAAAGCTAAAATAGATAGATCCACAGTTGTGTAGTTTGCCTCTAAGATCTCCTTCCCAGTTGAGTATATTATCTAGAAGAATCAGGGGAGATTAGCCTTCATAACAGAATGTCAGTTTAAGCCAATAAGTGCTCTTTCCTAGCCAGACTTGCATTTGTGCTGAAATAGATTTGATTTCCAAGCAAAGGGCAGCACTGGGAACTTTCCGAGACATCAAAGTTAGCCTTCAAAAACCTGAGTTGCCTCCAATAAGGAGAAACATTTCCCATTTGAGATTAGTGAGGGGGGTGACCGTGGACTCTCTGATTTATCTAGTGCAGTGGCCCCCAACCTTTTTAGTACCACGGCCCGGTAAAAATGTACAAAATGTTCCACGGACCGGTACCGGCATCAGCACGCACGACCAAGGCAAGGCAAGCCGAGCGATCGGCCAGCCAGCCGTCCCCCGCTTCTCACCTTCAACTCCTCCTTTGTACCTTTTCGGGCTCTTTCTTAATCTCCTCCTGAGTAACACCATCGGGACGGCTCTTTGTTCGAAGCCGCCCCCCCCTCGACGAAACTAAGGCGCGAGGATTCCTTCAGCACCCAAACGCCACTTTCGACGACCGACAAGCTCACCCGGAAGCACTTTCTCAACCACCGTCGAAACAAGATGGCGGTGCCCAAGCAAAATAGGCGGCCTAGTAAAAAATGATCCATGGACCGGAACCGGTCCGGGGCCCGGTGGTTGGGGACCACTGATCTAGTGTACCAGTTGGGCCAGTTCTTGGATCAAGGAGAGCTTTAGATGGACACTTGAGTCTTAAGTCACCTCATGAATGAACTATTGCTATGTGCTCTACATGGGGCTGCTGTAGAAGCCTATTCAAAAACTATCCAGAATACCAATCCAGAGTTCAGTGGTTCAGGCAAGTATGGGTGTGCTAATTGTTGGTTAAAATTCAAAATGCTGCTTATTATTAATCAAGCCCTTAATAGCATAGGATCTGGTTTGAGATATTACCTATCTCCAATACTTTCTGCTCATCTGATAAGTTTGGTAGTGTGCTTGCTGTGCTCCAAGTCCCTTTGATTATACAATATGAGGACTTACAAACTTAACCTGAATGAGTTAGTTTTATACACTGCTCAAAAAAATAAAGGGAACACAAAAATAAGACATCCTAGATCTGAATGAATGAAATATTCTTATTAAATACTTTGTTCATTACATAGTTGAATGTGCTGACAACAAAATCACACAAAAATTATCAATGGAAATCAAATTTAGCAACCCACGGAGGTCTGGATTTGGAGTTACACTCAAAATTAAAGTGGAAAAAAACACTACAGGCTGATCCAACTTTGATGTAATGTCCTTAAAACAAGTCAAAATGAGGCTCAGTAGTGTGTGTGGCCTCCACGTGCCTGTATGACCTCCCTACAACGCTGGGCATGCTCCTGATGAGGTGGCGGATGGTCTCCTGAGGGATCTCCTCCCACACTTGGACTAAAGCATCCCCCAACTCGTGGACAGTCTGTGGTGCAACGTGGCATTGGTGGATGGAGCGAGATATGATGTCCCAGATGTGCTCAATTGGATTCAGGTCTGGGGAATGGGCAGGCCAGTCCATAGCATCAATGCCTTCGTCTTGCAGGAACTGCTGACACACTCCAGCCACATGAGGTTTAGCACTGTCTTGCATTAGGAGGAACCCAGGGCCAACCGCACAAGCATATGGTCTCACAAGGGGTCTGAGGATCTCATCTTGGTAGTCAGGCTACCTCTGGCGAGCACATGGAGGGCTGTGCGGCCCCCTACAGAAATGCCACCCCACACCAAACCGGTCATGCTGGAGGATGTTGCAGGCAGCAGAATGTTCTCCACAGCGTCTCCTGACCCCGTCACGTCTGTCACATGTGCTCAGTGTGAACCTGCTTTCATCTGTGAAGAGCACAGGGTGCCAGTGACGAATGTGCTAATCTTGGTGTTCTCTGGCAAATGCCAAATATCCTGCACGGTGTTGGGCTGTAAGCACAACCCCCACCTGTGGACGTCGGGCCCTCATACCACCCTCATGGAGTCTGTTTCTGACCGTTTGAGCAGCCACATGCACATTTGTGGCCCGCTGGAGGTCGTTTTGCAGGGCTCTGGCAGTGCTCCTCCTGTCCCTCCTTGCACAAAGACGGAGGTAGCGGTCCTGATGTTGGGTTGTTGTTGTCCTCCTACGGCCTCCTCCATGTCTCCTGAGTAGCGCCTTCATGCTCTGGACACTACGCTGACACAGCAAACCTTCTTGTGACAGCTCACATTGATGTGCCATCCTGGATGAGCTGCACTACCTGAGCCACTTGTGTGGGTTGTAGACTCCGTCTCATGCTACCACTAGAGTGAAAGCACCGCCAGCATTCAAAAGTGACCAAACCATCAGCTAGAAAGCATAGGAACTGAGAAGTGGTCTGTGGTCACCACCTGCAGAACCATTCCTTTATTGGGGATGTCTTGCTAACTGCCTATGCTTTCCACTTGTTGTCTATTCCATTTGTACAACAGCATGTGAAACTGATTGTCAATCAGTGTTGCTACCTAAGTGGACAGTTTGATTTCACAGAAGTGTGATTGACTTGGAGTTACATTGTGTTGTTTAAGTGTTCCCTTTATTTTCTTGAGCAGTGTAGTTCTTGTGAATCCAGTAGCCTATGCAAATTTTCCAAAAGGGTGTTTCATTTTGTTGAAGCTTTTTGAAAAGCGTCTCTTAGAAGGTGCTTCCCATAACCATGCAGCCTTCTTGCTTCTAAAGACAGAGTAAGTGGGTATATCGACCTTGCTTTGCACTTTCTTCCAGTATCCAAAGTGCCAATCCTGGTTGCAAAGTCACACAAAGTACACTGACATGTTTGTTACTCATGTTACTTCAGTGAGGTGTATTGCAATTGCCTAACCTTAAAATAATTGAGTTAATTCTACAAACCACATTTTAGTTGAACATAGATTAGCATCTTATGTGACCACTGTCAAGCAAATCCCCCTATTTTGAAAGGGTGGTGGTATCAAGGAAAGAAACAAGGTGCTTGGGACCGTATAATGTTGTTTTGGAGACCCGGCCCAATATTAGGCAAAATGAAAGAGCTTCCTTCATGATTTGCAGAAACTGAGCAGCAAAACTTACCCCACACAAAAAGCATAGCCTCAGAAACCTTTCAAACAGTGCATGTAAAGCATTGTTGTAATTAATACTTCACCTGGTTAATGGTGGTGTTTATGATGGTGCTGTCAGGGTCTGCCATCTTCTGTTCTCACTTTGAAAGGGAAAAAGAAAATAGCTGATCCATCAACTTCATTTAATGGCAAGAGAGCAGATATCAGGCTTATGACACTCTTTACTCTATTCCCCAAGGAGGAAGAAAACACTTTCACACGTCTGTGCTGTGATATGCTGTAAGACAGAGTGAAGCAACGAGCTTTCTGAGGTAAAATAAAAACAAAACAAAATGGTATTCCTTCCATGAATGAAAACCTCCTGTTAATACTGACAATGGGAGACATCTTCCATTGTTCTTGAGGGCAACAGATGGATAGAGTGGATACAGAATTGAGGCGAAGGCCCACTTCTACTTGGGGGACAAGCATCACTGTCTGAAGCTCATTGTGCCTTACAGCCTTCACTCAGCATAAACTCATATAATTGGACAAAATGTTGTTCTATGGAGCCAGTATCAAACTGTGAATGATGAAATCTAATTCAAATTGAGTTGAGAAATAACTGCTTAGTCATGCAATTTGCTAAAAAAAAGAGAACCCCCAAATGAGTTGCATTCAGCTAACATTCCGTTATGACATGTAATTCAGTCCAAAGTAAAAACATGGCACTTTTGTACTGATTGACTAATTTTTCTCCTGCTCAGAATGGAAATACATATTTGACATAAAAATAGGTGAATCTTTTATAATCAAATCCCGAGAAAAGGCTTTAACATTTGGGGACTTTTTTAAAAAAGTGTTGTTTCTTAACAAATAAAGAAGCCTAGAGCCAATTCATTTTTTACAGGGATGTATCATATTGATTGAACTTTTTAACCCAATAAAGCTTGACACTGTTATGTTCTTTCAGTAAAATAACTTTTGTTAATTGGAAGCTATCTAGGGACCAGACTGGATCCAAGCAGATTCAGATTTCAGTTTGCACTTGACTAAAGATCTAACCGAATTATTTTGAACCAGCAATTCCTTCTGCTAACCTTTGCTATAGGATGAAATGAGGGGAGCCCCCATGTATGCCTGCTGTGCTTGCATAAGATAAGGCGGGATATAAACACAAGACATACTTTTTAAAATAATGAAAAGTACAGGTATCTGTCCATTTTTCTTTTTAATGTTAATTTTTAGGACGAGGGAGTGAAAATAGATTCTTGAGCATTCTTTGAACCAGTCTGGAGTATAAAATGTCTACTGTATATGTGCCATGCCAGCTTGGTATAGCTCCAACACTACAGCAAATGTAGGCTTGCTTGTCTTGAAAGATTGCATAAATATATAAAAACCCACTGTGTCTGGATTAGGCCAATGGCTATCCAGTCTAGTCTAGTTCAGGATCTTCCTAAATCCCTTCCAAAATTAGCCAATTAGACAGTTTCATGACTTGTGACTTGTTTTAATAATTGTTTTTATATTACCAAGAATCAGTACCTATCTTAGCCCTGCTCTCCTGCACTGTCCTTTCCTTGCAGAATTTGGATGGCCAGCCTTGTCTTCCTGACTGCCCCTTGCCCTGCTGTGCCAATCATAGCAATTCAAAGCCCTTGGCTTGTGAATGGTGGAATCACTGGGGTTCCTTGACACCTGTGCTGGGATGAAATATACCTTCTTTGGGTAGATAAAGTGGATTAGAATTAACACCACAGAATTTAAAGTGGTGGAAGAAGGGGCCTATCTAAAAACTTAACAAAGGGGCTAGAAAAAAGCCATTCGTTTATAGAAATCTTCTGGGAATACCATCCTAAGTACTTATACACTGTAAGTGCCACATGTAAAAATTCCTACAAGAGCAATGAATTACCTTGCCATTTTTATCACCAACTTTGCTAAAATCAGTCTGGAATCAGGCTTACAGCAAACTTTTATTTCACTTCTGCAATTTGTTGCATTTAAAGATGGTTTGAAAGCTCCCAGGAAGTGTTATTTCACAACAAACTAAAGTTTATTAATTGAAGGTTTAACAGTGAGGGAGCTTGACTGGGTTCAGCAAGATGCTTATATTTTAATTTCTAGTTATTAAATAATCAGGGATCAGTTCAGCTTCATCCATAAGAGTTGGAATTCCTGTTTGCAATTAAGAAGTTATAATAAATAGGTAGGGAAATGGGATAAATTATAGGAACAAGTCAGAGGCAGTGCTTCGAGAACCACAAAAGTTGCCTGTGGATGCAATTCACCCTGTTTAAAGGCTAGTCATGTTAAGTAGAAATGAACAAATGAATGAAGGCAAATATACAAGTCCCAGAATAATGTTGCCATTTCCAATCTGGGTCGATCACCGGGAGCACAGTGAAATGAATAAATCCGAGATAACTTAATAGTTCGTCTTCTTCCTTGTACTACACTACATACAGAGAAATAATTAATCTGCCTTCATCACCTCTGCCTTCATCTGCAGTATTGTAGCCACTACATCTCACGTTTCCCCCTGGTTTCTGGCAAGCAGAGAAGGGCGCGCATAAGCTGTGAAACAGAACGGATTGAAAGGAAACAGCATTCGGCAAATACTTCCTTGTAAGGAATTGGGGAAGCGATAGAGAGGATCGCGATTGTTCGCAAAAAGTTGGGTGCTTACGGTTTTCCTAATGACAAAAACAAGCATGCAATTCAATATTCAATGTGCAATTATTTAATAGGCAAATATCCCCAAACTCACCACCGTTCATTCATAGACAGCTCGTTTCAAAACCAGCGGCATTAGAGGAATCACGTTTACAACCAGAGCATGCCGCTTCTTTTATGTAAACTTTTTTCTCCCTGTAAGATAAAAGTTCCCCCGGATGCTGGGGGTTGTAGTCGGCACCTCTGAAAGGTTACATGTCTATTTACGAAGAAAAAGATCAGAATGGACTCCCTTTCCCAGAGCGCCTTGCGCTGACTAAAAAAAATAGGGCGTGGGTAAGGCGTGGTTTTACAGGATGATAGATAAATTCTCCTAGTGATGACAGTCTGAAGTTTCTCCACAAGGGAGAGGATGCAAACGGTGGGAGATCTAGAGTTACATTTCAAGGTTCCCATATAGGCTAGCCTTTCAATTTAGGACAGACTATGCAGTCATCTTTCATAACCCTGTCAAAGGCATTTTTTATTTTCACTGGCAGAGATGGATTATAATTTTCTTCTAGCCCTCTAATTTCATGAGCAATAAAATGTCACTGTTAAATACAGCCCATCCAAGGCATCTGAAAATATAGCTTGGAAACGCCTTGCTGTGAAAATCTTATTAAAGATTTGTCCTTGCTTTTATTTAAAACTTTCTACTCTGAATTCAAGAACCATCTACTTCCACAGATTTCAAGGGACGGAGTACATTTTTGCAGAAAATATTGAAGTGGTTCTTTTCCCCTTTTTATCTATCACTAGCGTTAAAATTTCATGTCCAAAATGTTTTTGCCTGCTGTGGGCATAATCGATTGGTGCAATATACTTGTTATGATTATGGCATGGGCGTATAAATTCACAGAGGCTGAAAGGACAAGACCACTAAAAGAAATGGACATAATTCACTGTGTGCAAAAATGTCCTGGCAGGCAAAATTATTTTGGCAGGCCAAAAGAAAATCAGAGCCTTCTAATTTTCTTTAACAGAATAGTTTTAGAGAAAAGCACCTCTGAGCATAAATAGAATGCATTTTTTTTTAGAATGGGAACAGCTTCACAATCTGAAACAGGAAATAATGAAAATGCTTTTCTGTAGCCAGATGGATGACAAATCTTGATTGCTTGGTGATGACATTTAGTCTGTTTACTAAAGGTTGTACTTAATCTCACCATGTTTATATTTCTGATTGGTTAGATTTATATCTATCTTGCTCTCCAGGAGCTCAAAACCTTCATTTTATTCCCTTTGCATATAATATGTATGGTAAGTTGTGAAAATTAGTGAGTTAATATGGATTATAGGACAAATTTATTTCTTGTAAATTCCAGATAAGGATAATTTTTTAAAAAAATTCTGCTGCCATCCAGTCGCAGCTCCGATTGATTTGAAAGGGAATTATTTACCTTGCAGTTCTAGACTCACTTACAGAAGAGTAAGCCTCACTGGACTCACCAGGAAGTGCTTTGGAATAAATACATATAAAGATTGTGAATGTTAGGATGGAAAATTAGAAGTGGGATCAGAGGTTTTTTCAGTGATTTTATAGCATGATAGGAATCAGCAGTGAGGTCTAACATGTTACTAAAATTAAGGAAAATAAATAATGCAAGCTGCAAACCAAGAGTTTACAAGGGGATGAGGTTTCTGAATCGGGGACAGAATAGAAACTAAGGTCTTTTATGCCAATTGGACTCACACAGAAACCTACACAGCCTATTAGCATCGGATGAGAATTCTGTCACAGCCTCAAACAGTTCACTAACAGTTCATGAAGTGACCTTTTGAAGTTACATCAGTGAAAAAAGTGACTTTTCACACAACCATTACAACTTCCCCAGAGTCATATGATCAAAATTCAGATGCTTGGCAACTGACTCATATTTATGACGATTGCAGGGTCTTGGGGTCTGCAACTTTCTGACAAGCAAAATCAATGGGGAAGCCAGACTCACTTAACAACCGTGTTACTAATTTAACAAGTGCAGTGGTTCACTGAACAACTGTGGAAGAGAGCAGTGGTGGTATTCTACCGGTTTGGCCTGGTTCTGGCGTTCCGGTAGCGCTGAAGAGCAGCGGAGTCCAAACCGGTTTTCTCTGAGGAGCTGCTCTTGGGCCCACCCGGGCTCCCATACTGACCTTTATGTCATGCTTTTGAAGCGAATCTGCTTTGCGCGGCCCAGCAGATTGCCCCGCGTCAACTGCTGAAGCACCAGGGAGAGTGCAGGTGAGTTGGAAAGCCTCTGCGCCTGTGGAAAGTGCGCATTTGGCATGTGTGTGTAAAGTGTGTGCACGCATGCCAAGTGCGCCCACCAAACCACACCCACCGAAGTGGTGATAAAATTTTTTCGAAACGCACCACTGGAAGAGAGGTCATAAAAATGAGGCAAGACTAATTTAACAAATGTGATGAAATATAACAAAAACCACAACATAACTAAAAGTCCTTTAATGCCTTCAGCTTGGCTTCACTGTTTCATTGTTCACAGTGGAGGAGTAAACTATTTTCAAAATAACATTTCAAAGGAAAGAAACACAGTTCAAATTCAAACAGCTGATAACAAAGCAAAAACCAAAAACAAACTGCACTGAATAAAGTTCCATGACGGACCAGGATAGATAACCAGGTACAGTCTGTTGGAAGAACAGTCTACATAGACTTCTGTAAAGCCTTTGATTCAGTGGTACACGACAAACTACTCCTAAAAATAAAATCCTATGGTATCTCTGGACAACTGAATAACTGGATAGAAGCATTCCTGGCAAACAGACAACAAATGGTCAAAATTGGGAGCGTCCTATCAAATTCTGTACCTGTCAATAGTGGTGTCCGCCAAGGCAGTGTTCTAAGACCAACTCTTCATACTCTACATAAATGACCTCTGTGATCATATTAAGAGCAATTGCGTTCTTTTCGCTGATGATGTAAAGCTGTTCAATACCACAGACAATACTGCTACCCTACAAAAGATCTTGACTATGTATCAGAATGGTCTAACAAATGGCAACTTCAAATCTCAACAAATAAATGCTCTGTCTTACATATTGGCAAAAAAATCAGAAAATAAAATACAAGCTGAATAGTCAAGATCTTGTTGATGACCCAAGCTCTGTAAAGGACCTTGGAATACTCACCTCTAATGATCTAAGTGCTAGAGCCCACTGCAACTACATAGCCAAAAAGGCATTAAGAGTTGTTAACCTAATCCTACGTAGCTTTTCTCTGGTAATATCACACTACTAACCAGAGCATACAAAACATTTGCTAGACCAATACTCGAATACAGTTCATCAGTCTGGAACCCACATTACGTATCTGATATTAGCACAATTGAGAAAGTCCAGAAATATTTCACAAGAAGAGTTCTCCACTCCTCTACTCGTTGTAGAATACCTTATGCCACCAGACTTGAAATTCTAGAACTAGAAAACCTTGAATTACGCCATCTTCGGTCTGATTTAAGCATGGTATATAAAATCATACATTGCAATGTCCTACCTGTCAATGAATACTTCAGCTTCAACCATAACAACACAAGAGCACACAATAGATACAAACTCAAAGTTAACCGCACCAAACTTGATTGCAGGAAATACGACTTCAGCAATAGAGTGGTCAATGTCTGGAATACTCTACCCGACTCTGTAGTTTCTTCCCCAAACCCCAAAAACTTTAACCTTAGACTGTCTACTATTGACCTCACCCTTTCCTAAGAGGTCTGTAGGGGCGTGCATAAGCGCACCAACGTGCCTACCGTCCCTGTCCTATTGTTTCTCTTATTCTTCTTTTATTTTTCTTATATGTACCCATTTCATGTATTCACAACTATGTATACACTTATACTTATTATCTTGTAAACAATTGGCAAATCAAATAAATAAATAAATAAATAAATAAATAAATAAATAAATAAATAAATAAATAAATAAGAACGCCAACCAAGATAAACCTTCTTTAGGAATAAAACACTAATTTGTCTCCAGCGTCTGTTAGCACACTGGTCCAAACTCTTATGCATCTCTCACACCTGCAACCCATGAAGAGGATCATGGCCCTCTCCTCCTGAGTAGACCACGTTTTACCCTGATCCTCTCCTCCCTGCGTGCCCTAGGGTGGATAGGGGATGGGCCTGGGTCCTCCTCTGATTGCTCAGCTGGCCTCTGCCCTTCCTCAGCCTCCTCCACCACCTCTGGAGCCACACTCACTCCCTGTTGGCTGTCCCTCCTCTTCCTCAGAGTCAGTCTTCACAGGGGCATGACAACAAATGTCTTATTTAGCAACATAAATTTGGGCTCAATTGTAAATAGCCGTAAATTGACAGCTATTTATACACATAAATATATCTAGACACAGAGGCATATTAATTACTATTACTATTTAATTAATATACTAATTACTATTACTGTGGATGTTTTACTTGTAGTCTAGTCATTACTATGGAAGTTTAAACTGCTATTTGCAAGTTGTTTTTAATTGTGGATTTTTGTAAGCTGTCATGATTCTGTATGAGTTGGTAGCATGTAAATCTAATGAACAAAGAGATCTTTCTGCTAATGTCTTGTGGCCTTTGGGAAACTAAATTCCAGACAACATTCACTAATCCAAGAGACACACCAAGAGACTGCAGGGAACAAAATTACCTTGTCCCCAGTAATGGGACATTTCAGTAAGGGCTTAGGATATATCATACCTGCCATAGGAACAATTTTTCAGAGGGAGAAAATATCTGACTCCCATGAATTTAATGCATATGAAGATGCATAATAAACGGCTGTCTTGTGCATTATAAATTGTCTGGAAAGACTGGTGATTAATGAGTGCTTCATTCATTCATTTCTGCTGCTCTGAGGTTTGGCTTAATCTGTTGTTGCTGCTTTTAGAGAAAGAAAAAAGAGAAAAGCCAACATGAGCCTGGAGGCCTTTAAACTGAAATATCATTACACCCTGTCTTCATTCCCAAACAGAAACAGGGCAAACCTGCTCTAGAGTTGATGACACACCTTTAAGTTTCAGACAAGGCTTTAATGGGTTTGGTGTTCAGGTGGAAATGCTTATGTAGCCTTTGGTATTTATTACTTCTTCATCACAGAGTGGAATGAACAAGAAGAACAGCTCAAGTATGCAAGAAGGACACAGGAGGTTACCGTATTTTCTTATTTTTTACAGGTTGCTTTACAAATAGTCCTCGAGTTACAACCATAATGGAGACTGCTCATTACCACTCATAAGTGGTGACAGGTCTAAAGTGAGTCCATCATGTGACTGATTGAATTTTATAGCCTTTTTTGTGGCCATTGAATCAGTCATTAAGCAGTATTTGCTATGGAGCATTTTTGCTGACAACTGTAAACAAATAAATAAATAAAACTCCAGTTTTCAGCAAAAACTTCATAAATTGTGATGATGTTACTACCATAGGGCACTGCAAATATCTGTAAATACAGGCCAGTTGCTAAGCACCTGAAATGTGTTCACATGACTGGGGCTGTCGGAACTTCAGTGTTTACCTTTTTTTTGGGGGGGTGCATCATAATTTGAATGGTCACTAAGTGTGACTAGTCATAAGTCAAAGACTGTATTATATCAACATGGAAGAACTATTTAAAAAACTGAAGTGTAGAAATCAGGATGCCACTCTGTTTTCACAACTGTAAACTAGACAGTGACTAATTTTTATCATAATTACTCCCAGGTATCACGATCTTTTCTGTGAATTAAACCGTCATCTGATAGAACCTAATGAATCCCCATTCATATAAAAGGCTCTTAGGAGGAATTGTGAAAGTTTGGCTTTGTGTATTACACCTACACTCCTTATTTCCAGTTTCCTTATCTTTAACTCAATCCCTGCAGATATCTATTAGGTTAGCCTTCAGGAAGGGTGCAAAGACCAGGCTCTTCCCAGAAGCAATGAGATCAATGGGGTTAATAACAATAGCAATAGCACTTAGACTTATATACCACTTTATAGTGCCTTACAGCCCTCTCTAAGCAGTTTACAGAGTCAGCATATTGCCCCCAACAATTTGGGTCCTCATTTTACCCACCTCAGAAGGATGGAAGGCTGAGTGAACCTTGAGCCTGGTGGGTTTTGAACTGCCAAATTGCAGGCAGCTGGCTGCAGAAGTAGCTTGCAATACTGCACTCTAACCACTGCTTAAACTGTTAAGCTGTAAAGAGGTTTGTTTGATGCCTGGGTGGGAGGGTATTTTTGTTTTTAATATTTTATGGATTATTATGAACTGCCTGGAGCCATGGTCTGAGATAAGTGGCCATATAAATCTAGCAATAAATAAATACATATTTTTTAAAAAAAATTTAAATCTTCCCTTCTGTCCTCATTTATTATGGATTGTTGTGAATCACTGTGTTACAGTTAAAAAAAATCTTAAAATTTCAGTGTCAGGGTCAGTCTAAGTTAGACATCAGAAAAGACTTGCTTGTATTAGCTCCATAACTCCAAATGTCCAAAAGAAATACCGTATCTACTAGACTAAGAGCGCATCGGAATATAAGTCGCACCCACTAAATTTTAAAAGAAAAAACTATTTTTACATATATTAGCTGCACCAGACTATAAGCCGCAGATATATACGTTGTGAAATGAGATATTTACACAGAAAGATTTTGTAAATGTTTATTTACATACCTTAATTGTTTCCAAACGGTGCCTGTAACACGGCAATAAAACGGCTGATCGAACAAAACAGAAAAGTCATTGATGTTTTTATTCATCCTTCTCCTGTGCACTGAAACCACTGAAGTCGTCTTCTTCAGTGTCGGAGTTGAAGAGCCTCAGAAAATCTCCGTCACACACCTTTTCAGTCTCTCTGTCGGTGTCGCTCTCAATGTCACTTTCATCTTGAGGCACAGTTACCGATGAAATTGCACTGTTCTCTCCATGCAGCAGTCCAGCCTTTCGAAACCCCTTGGTGATCGTGGATTCTTTCACACTGCTCCATGCTGTTAGGATCCACTGGCAGACCTCGGAAAAGAATGCTCTTCACCTGCGGCTAGTTTTTGTGAATGATTTCTCGCTGCTGGTTATCCAAGCCTCCCACTCACCTCGGAGTGCCGCTTTAAATGCACGATTCACACCTCCAGGAATCACAGCTGGAATTGAGTTTGTTCTCTTGATGGCTGCTTTCATAGAATCTGTTATATGGGCCCTCATACTGTCCAAAACAAGCAATGATTTTTTCTGATGAAAAAATCCGCCCGGGCGCTTACTGTAGCACTCCGTCATCCATTCAGTCATTAGGCTTCCTATCATCCACCCTTTTTTGTTAACTTTAATGACTATGCCTTTCAGGAATTTTTCTGTTGGCATAGTCATCCGCTTAAAAATCACCATCGGTGGAAGCTTCTGTCCGGATGCGGTGCAGCTCAAACGTGAAATGTGTTCTCTCATGGCCAGTTGTTTTCACCATAATGGATGACGCTCCTGTCTTATTAACAGTTCTAGTTAGAGGCAGGTCAAACGTTAAAAGTACTTCATCCATATTTATGATGTCATTTGGTCCGATGGAATTCTCAGCTAGTTTTGTTTCAATAAATTTGTGGAAGTTTGCAACTTTTTCCTCGTAGTCGGAAGGGAGTTGCTGACAGACAGTCGTCCGCGCCCTGAGGGACAGATCTTTTTGTTTCATAAATCTACAACACCATGACAGTCCACCTTTAAAATCTTCAATCCCATTTCGCTGGTGATTGTTTTAGCTTTCAGTCAGATCTGCATGGTGGATACATCTCGGCCGTCTGCTCTCTGTGTTCACCCAGTCCTCAAGAACATTTTCGGTCTGATTTAAGCATGGTATATAAAATCATACATTGCAATGTCCTACCTATCAATGAATACTTCAGCTTCAACCATAACAACACAAGAGCACACAATAGATACAAACTCAAAGTTAACCACACCAAACTTGATTTCAGGAAATACGACTTCAGTAACAGAGTGGTCAATGTCTGGAATACTCTACCTGACTCTGGTTTCTTCCCAAACCCAAAAACTTTAACCTTAGACTGTCTACTATTGACCTCACCCCTTTCCTAAGAGGTCTGTAGGGCGTGCATAAGCGCACCAACGTGCCTACCGTCCCTGTCCTATTGTTTCTCTTATTCTTCTTTTATTTTTCTTATATGTACCCATTACATGTATTCACAACTATGTATACACTTATACTTATTATCTTGTAAACAATTGGCAAATCAAATAAATAAATAAAATAAAATAAATAAATAAAGTTTAGGCCATCTGCTTTTATGACCTCTGAAAGCCTTTGTTGTCCTTTGGCATTGAATCAGCTCTTCATGCTGCCGTCTCCAACGTCTCACCATTGATTCATTAACGCCAAGCTTACGTGCAGCAGCTCTATTTCCTTCCTGGATAGAGAGATCGATTGCTTTCAACTTAAAGCTGCATCATATGCTTTTCTTCGTGTACTTTCCATGATGAGGGTGTGAAAAATATTTTGCGTCCATGCATGTCGTGCTGCGTGCATTGAGTGCGTCAAAAACTACCTGTAGTGTCTTCTTCTTTGCACTGACCTCTTCTTTTTTGCACCCCCTGATGGCAGTTAGCACAGAAAAATCTATAGATAAGCCGCATTGTTGTACAAGCCACAGGGTTCAAAGCATGGGAAAAAAGTAGCGGCTTATAGTCCGGAAAATACGGCAGTTGGAATTTTGTATCTTTTTACTGCCATACATTGGTTAGCTCACATTTTGCAGCCTACTAGTAGACCTATTGTCTGTTTTGAAAAACTATAAGACCAACAACTTCTAATTTATTTCCCTTGTTCAAGTTATCAGTTATAACTAGACATAGAAATATCATGTGTGATGTACTAGGTACATGCATTTTCTTATATGAACAAGGCACATGTCATTCTTACAGTATAAGTAATGCTGTTTTTTGCTGTCTCTAGGATCAGTGGCCATGATTATTGTAATGCTTGATTCTTCCCTGAATTACTTTTTTTTTAAAAAAAATATTATTTATTTATTTTGATTTGTCAATCGCTTACAAGATAATAGATATAAGTATATACATAGTTATGAATATATGAAATGGGTACATATAAGAAAAATAAAAGAAACAATAGGACAGGGACGGTAGCATACATTGGTGCGTTTATGCATGCCCCCTACAGACCTCTTAGGAAAGGAGTAACGTCAATAGTAGACAGTCTAAGGATAAAGTTTTTGGGGTTTGGGGACAAAAACCACAGAGTCAGGTAGAGTATTCCAGACATTGACCACTCTGTTGCTGAAGTCGTATTTCCTGCAATCAAGTTTGGTGCGATTAGCCTTGAGTTTGCATCTATTGTGTGCTCTTGTATTGTTATGGTTGAAGCTGAAGTATTCATTGACAGGTAAGTCATTGCAATGTATGATTTTATATACCATACTTAGATGAGACCGAAGACGGCATAATTCAAGGTTTTCTAGGTCTAGAATTTCAAGTCTGGTAGCATAAGGTATTCTACAACGAGTAGAGGAGTGGAGAACTCTTCTTGTGAAATATTTCTGGACTTTCTCAACTGTGGTAATATCAGATACGTAATGTGGGTTCCAGACTGATGAGCTGTATTTGAGTATTGGTCTAGCAAATGTTTTGATGCTCTAGTTCAGGGGTGGGCAAACGTTTTGGCTCGGGGGCCGCATTGACTTTTAAAATTTGACAGACGGGCCGGGTCAGCACAAGATTTTTTGGGAATTGCCCCCCCCACCCTTCCCCCCTCTTCTCCTCCTTCCCCTCCCTCAGAGGCCCCCTGAGTGAGGAGTTGCTACCGCCGGTGCGGCTCGCGCGGCTCCAGTCCCGTGTTGCCTCAGGAAGGGAAAGGCAAAAAGGAAGAGCCGCGGCGGTGCTTGTGCAACGGGAGCAGCGGCACCGAGGCTCAGGCTCAGCGGCTCCTGGTTTTGCCTTTTCCTTCCCAATGCAAGCGGGACTGGAGCCGCTGGCGGTAGCAACTCCTGACAGCCCCAGCGGACACCGAGCGGAGCCCGGGCGGAACTGCCTGTTCCTGCTGCCGGAGCACTGCCGGGTCGCCTCCTCCAAGCAGCCCACCCGCCCGCCAGGCTTCCCTCCGCCGCGCGGCTCGGGGCCAGGCGCGAGTGCCCGCGAGTTAAAAGGAAGAGTTGCTGGGAAGTTGCTCGGGTGCTGGGAGCAGGCTTTTAAAGTGCCGCCTGAGCAAAGTTTAAGCAGCCCGCCCGCCTGCCGGGCGGAACCCTTCCCGTGCAGCAGCTCTATTTCCTTCCTGGATAGAGAGATCGATTGCTTTCAACTTAAAGCTGCATCATATGCTTTTCTTCGTGTACTTTCCATGATGAGGGTGTGAAAAATATTTTGCGTCCGTGCATGTCGTGCTGCGTGCATTGAGTGTGTCAAAAACTACCTGTAGTGTCTTCTTCTTTGCACTGACCTCTTCTTTTTGCACCCCCTGATGGCAGTTAGCACAGAAAAATCTATAGATAAGCCGCATTGTTGTACAAGCCACAGGGTTCAAAGCATGGGAAAAAGTAGCGGCTTATAGTCCGGAAAATACGGCAGTTGGAATTTTGTATCTTTTTACTGCCATACATTGGTTAGCTCACATTTTGCAGCCTACTAGTAGACCTATTGTCTGTTTTGAAAAACTATAAGACCAACAACTTCTAATTTATTTCCTTGTTCAAGTTATCAGTTATAACTAGACATAGAAATATCATGTGTGATGAACTAGGTACATGCATTTTCTTATATGAACAAGGCACATGTCATTCTTACAGTATAAGTAATGCTGTTTTTGCTGTCTCTAGGATCAGTGGCCATGATTATTGTAATGCTTGATTCTTCCCTGAATTACTTTTTTTTAAAAAAATTATTCATTTATTTTGATTTGTCAATCTCTTACAAGATAATAGATATAAGTATATACATAGTTATGAATACATGAAATGGGTACATATAAGAAAAATAAAAGAAACAATAGGACAGGGATGGTAGGCACATTGGTGCGTTTATGCACACCCCTACAGACCTCTTAGGAAAGGAGTAAGATCAATAGTAGACAGTCTAAGGATAAAGTTTTTTGGGGTTTGGGAAAAACCACAGAGTCAGGTAGAGTATTCCAGACACTGACCACTCTGTTGCTGAAGTCGTATTTCCTGCAATCAAGTTTGGTGCGATTAACCTTGAGTTTGTATCTATTGTGTGCTCTTGTGTTGTTATGGTTGAAGCTGAAGTATTCATTGACAGGTAAGTCATTGTAATGTATGATTTTATATACCATACTTAGATGAAACCGAACACGGCATAATTCAAGGTTTTCTAGGTCTAGAATTTCAAGTCTGGTAGCATAAGGTATTCTACAAACTTAGTAGAGGAGTGGAGAACTCTTCTTGTGAAATATTTCTGGACTTTCTCAACTGTGGTAATATCAGATAAGTATTGTGGGTTCCACACTGATGAGCTGTATTCGAGTATTGGTCTAGCAAATGTTTTGATGCTCTAGTTAGTAGTGTGATATTACCAGAGAAAAAGCTACATAGGATTAGGTTAACAACTGTTAATGCCTTTTTGGCTATGTAGTTACAGTGGACTCTAGCACTTAGAGCATTAGAGATGAGTATTCCAAGGTCCTTTACAGAGCTTGGATCATCAACAAGGTCTTGACTATTCATCTTGTATTTTATTTTCTGACTTTTTTTTGCCAATATGTAAGACAGAGCATTTATTTGTTGAGATTTGAAGTTGCCATTTGTTTGACCATTCTGATACATAGTCGAAGTCTTTTTGAAGGGTAGCAGTATTGTCTGTGGTATTGAACAGCTTTACATCGTCAGCGAAGAGAACGCAGTTGCTCTTAATGTGATCACAGAGGTCATTTATGTCAAGCATGAAGAGAGTTGGTCCTAGAACACTGCCTTGGGGGACACCACTATTGACAGGTACAGAATTTGATAGGACACTCCCAATTTTGACCATTTGTTGTCTGTTTGACAGGAATGCTTCTATCCAGTTATGCAGTTGTCCAGAGATACCATACGATTTTAGTTTTAGGAGTAGTTTGTCATGTACCACTGAAACAAAGGCTTTACAGAAGTCTATGTAGATTGCGTCTATTGTTTTGCCCTGATCGAGTTGTGTAGTCCATATGTTTTTGCAGTGTAAGAGTTACAGATTACAGGATAGTGTTTTTCTGAAACCAAATTGTTTATTAGAGAGTAGGTTGTTTTCTGTCGTGCTTTTTTGTAACAAAAAACATGCCATAAAGAGAAGCACAAATCTACCTGTTTCTCAAACTATAAGAGAAAAAAAGATAAAGATGTCTTCAAATTGAACTCTGCTGTTGATGATTTAATTCATGCAGTCTTCTTGGCAGAGTTATGGAAGTGAATTTCATTACTTTCTTCTGGGATTTTTTTCCACTTTGCAATCTAGCCAACTGCTTTGGTATGCTCCGGTGGTCAGATGGTCCTACTGAAGAATGCTAAACAGATCTGACCCAGCTTTTGTTCCAAAAAACATTCACTGAGTCAACTGAATGATGCTTCTGGTTGAGGCCTCATTAAGCACATTTTCAGTGTTCTTCTAGGGAAAGATCTGTGCCAATCCTTTAGAATTGATGCTACTTTGATGCACCTAATTGTCTTCAATAAGACCTGGACAATAATTAGAATAGATAGATAAAGGGAAGAAGTCTGTGGAGATTCTCAGTCATCCAGGGTATGGTTGTCCAAAAAGTACTTTTTAAAGAGGCAACTGGACTTTCTGGTTTTTCTTTGAAGACATTTCGCTCTGAAGAGCTAAAGAAGCTTCTTGGATGAGAAGCAAAATTTCATCTTCAAATAAAACCCCCAAAGTCCAGTTGCCTCTTGAAAAAGCACCTTTGGGATGATAAAGGGAAGTATATTTGCACCTTTTATCCAGATTTATGGTAGTTTCCAAGAAGATGAAATGATTTAGGAAAGCTTGAGACCCATTATTTTATTATTTTAGATCTTAAACAATATATTGTGTATCAGGTCTATCAAACATTCCAGAAAGTGACACAACTTTTTAAAGAAGCTGTGGGCAGTTGCTATGTTTGTAGTCTTGTGCCCTCTGAAAAACCTTTCTACAATCAAATAAAACATGTTATGTAACCCTACTGTGTTCCACTGCAATATTGTCTACATTTAACAAGACAGTGTCAAATCATCCCCTTTGAAGGACATCCTTCAATGTGTTCTTTTTAATTTTTGGATTATTTGTGGTGTTGTCTTGCCTACCATACACCATTGTTAGGGGAATGAATTGCATCTAGCTTTTCTGAAAACACTTTTTTCCCTGTTACATTTTGACTTTCAAGAGTTAATGGACATACTTTATGCAAAGACTGTTATGTTTAGAAGTTAACAATTAAATCTGGGGAAGGATACTGGGATACTGGTAGTCATATTCTGTTGAACTGTATGCATGAAAAAGAGATTTACCCAGGAAGTCTGAAGAATAAAGAGCCTCTGCTTATTGATTTGAGCTGAAGATACCATATAGTTGAGTATGTACATGATTGTTCAAGGTTCAGTAAATGTGACAACAAATGATCTCTTGCATGCTTCTTCCTAAATAAAGTAGAATACCATAGAAAGAGCTTTTACGTTACATGACCTTGTCTCTTGACTACAAGATGAACAGATGCCATTTAGAAAACTAGGCTGATTAAACTAATATTAATTTATGTGTTGTCCAAATTAAAGAAGCATTTCAAGAGGATAGTTTCCCCAGGAATTTGTTTATTCACATTTAGGAGAAAAAACAGCTGTAAAGGATTTATGGTGGATAACAGAATTTGCAACCACACGTTGTGATAATGGTGACTGGTTTATGTTACCTTAGAAGGGCATTGGTGAAATCATGCTGGCTGACTGTAATCTACCTGCAGGAGCAGAAGCTATTACCAGTTTCTGCAGAAGAATAGCAAAAGATGAAGGATATGTCCTTTGTGTATTCTGAGATCCAAGACTCTTAAATGAATAGTTTCCCCTCAAAGATAGTAGACCTGACTCTGCCTGGCTTTCTCTAGATTGGCTTGTCTCTTTCTTTCCCCGCACCAAAGAGGAGGGAGGCAGACCTTGCTTTGATAATGCAACAAGCTAGGTGTTATGAAGTGGGATTATTAAAACTATCTACTTGCTGCTGACAACCAGATCTCTTATTTTGAAGGCTTCATTGGCTTTTTCCAACTCTATGATTCTAAAAACATAGCATTATCTGAATTCAAATGGTAACCATAAGCATTTTGATAGATGGAGATACTGTAGATGGACAAAGAAATAGACCATATAATTATAGGGCTGGAAGGGACCCGGGAGGTCTTCTATCTAGTCCAAATCCCTCCCCCAGACAAGAGACTTTATACTATACCTTCCTGGACAATCTTTCCTTGAAGACCTTCAGTAATGGAGCACAAACTACTCTAGGAGGCAAGCTGTTCCACTGACTAATTGTTCTCAATGTCAGGAAATTTCTCCTTAGAAATATAGATTAAATATAGATTATACAGAGAGATAGAGTCAGACGTAAATTAAAATGAAATCCAGCATCAGGTTAAGTGTGGCTGCTTATGGAGGGAAGGTTGAAGTATGAAGGTACGTTTTAAGATTTTTCTTAAAGTGTGGCAAAGTGGAAGCCAACAAAACCGACTGAGGAGACAGTTCAAGAGGAGGGCAGCCACCAAAAGACCCTGCAGAAAGTTGATTCCAAGTGAGCATCTTTCTTGGCTCCCATAGGACCTTTGAGGTGGCAACATTTTGCTGGAGCAGGCTGCTGCTGCCCTTGCTATAAAGTGCAACTGAGGACAGGCCTATAAGAGCTTAGAATTGTTCAGCATGATATACTTCAACCCTGCTGGGCAAAAGTAGGCATTTTCCTAATTTTCCTAATTTAATTACATGTTAAAAATACACTGAAAAAGCCCTCTGAAATCTCATAATTACTTTGTTTGCAATTAGGGAGACAGATGTATAACCAAATACTAACTGGCAGCAATTTTGCCTTATACAGATGGTATTTTCCTGTGGAAACAGAACGATGAATGAAAGCAGAGTATGGATTATTTTATGTACCTTTTATTAAAGGTTTTAAATGGCATGTAAAAACTAATACAAACTAATACAGAATGAAGGAAACAAAGGAAGGAAAAGAGAGACAAAAATAAAAAAGAGAAAACTGCAGAAGAAAAGATTAAAAAAATAGTAAAGGAAGAAGTTTCCATTTTCTTTTCGGGCAAATGTAAGTCTAATTATTTTATTATTTTATTTTTTATTTGGAAAATTTATATTGCTGACTACTCATTCATGGCGGCTTACAGGAAATAAAAACACAATATAAAAGAAATAAAAATAATAAAAAATGAAAATAATAAAATAATAATCCCCTCCCTTCTCCCTGGTGACAATATACACTCATTCCAGCCATTTAATGGGTTCCATCCCAGTCTGGGTTCCCCAGGCCTGCTGGCAAAACCATGTCTTTTGGGCCTCCCAAAAGAGTGTGAGACAGAGGTATTCAGCAGGTTCTGACCAGTTCTGGAGAACCAGTAATGGAAATTTTGAGTAGTTCGGAGAACCGGCAAATACCACGTCTGACTGGTCCCACCCCCATCTATTCTCTGCTTCCCGAGTCCCAGCTGATCGGCTGGCTCTTCTTTTGTTGCCCTGCACAGGAGAACGGAGCTGGAAAGCAGGTTAGTGGGGTGGGGAGGGAACCTTCCCCCAGGAGTGGGGTGGGAATTTTATAGTATCCTTCCCCTGCCATGCCCACAAAGCCATGCCCACGAAGCCACAGCAAGCTATGCTTACCAAACCACGCCCACAGAACTAGTAGTAATTTTTTTTTGAACACCACCACTGGTGTGAGAGTAAGGGACAGTCTAATTTCCAGAAGGATGATGTTCCAGAGAGAGAAAGCCACCACAGAGAAGGCCCTTCTTCTGGGTCCCTTACTGATGTATCTCCTTAGGGGACAAGGCCTGCAATATTAAAATATTCCGTGCCTCCCCGCTCTAGTAGGTTGGATAGATGTCCCAACCCATTAGAGTTGGTTACCTCAGATATCCTGGTTCCAAACCATGAAGGTGACAATCTTCATCTTGAATTGCACCCAAAAGCAAATCTGCATGCAATGCAGCTCCTGCAAGAAAGGTGATACATGTGCACACCAAAGTCTGCACATAACCATGTGGGCTGCTGTATTTTGCACCAACTGGAGCTTCCGGATGCTCTTCAAGGGCAGCCCTATATAGAGAGTGTTGCAATAGTCAAGACAGGGCAGTGAGTATGGATTGTTTGTCCAGGAAAGGGAATAACTGGTGCAACAACCCGCAGTTGTGCAAAGGCCCTTCTGGCCATGACTGCTACTTGCTTTTTAAGCAGGAGTCACAAGTCCAGGAGAACCCCCACATTACACACTGGGTCTGTTTGGAGCAGTGCCACTCCATCCAAAACCAAAGGTGGCAAATCTCCATGGACCAAAGGATCTCAAACCCAAAGCCACTCGGTCTTGCCAGGATTCAATTTCAGTTGCTCACCATCCAGCCCCTACAGCCTCCAAGCATTGTGAGAGGTCGGTCACAGCATCGCTTAACTCATGACTGGCTGAGATATATAGTCGAGTATCATCAGCATATTGATGATATATCTCTGTTTATGGTGATGGATGATCTCACCCAACAGCTTCATGTAGATGTTGAATAGGAGCGGAGAGAATATCAAACCCTGCACACACATGCGTGCACACACCAGCACACACACACACGCACACACACACACACAGCATACCTGACAGGTGATCTGGAATTAAATATGTTATATAAAACATTGTAAGCAAGGACTAAATATAAGAATAGAATGCAGTACTCATGAAATACCATCTAAATTATTGAAAAAAACTTCTGTGTGAAACAAAGATGAAATAATAAAATTAAAAGAAAAAGAAGGAAAAGAAAGATAGAAAGGGCAGGGAAAAAAATAAAAAATAAATAAAAGAGTGAGATGAATAAACAGAATGCTAATAATGGTTTGATAAAATTTGCTATCTCATGGGAGTGCCCACACTTGTTTTCCTTTCCTATAAAGATACTATAGATCAACAAATCAGGTGGGGCTAATCCAGACATTCCAATCAAGTTTTCTTACTTGAGAAAAGAAGAATTTCCGGTTTAGTTTCTGCTTTACCTACCCACACCTGTACACCTTTGTGCCACTGGAGGTTATATTCAACATGCTTAGCTGGAGGTTGCAGATTTAGCAATGATGTGCTCCCTTTCAGGGTGGGGAATGGCTGAAAATGAGGAAGAAAATTTCCATTGGGGAACAATGAAAAGAAATTAAAAGAAATAAAGTAAGTGGTTTTGTTTTCATTTCAGTTGTAAGTATCAATGTTTGTTTTTGAAGCTGCCAGCTTAACTTTGTTGATGATTATTGAAACTGGGTATTACCATGTATAATATTAAAGGAAGTACACACTATTAATGAGCCTTTAAAGGCAACCCCTCTCCAAAGAAATGGCTTCTAGTATCATCACTATCGTAATAATATATAAGTATATCCATTTCAGTGATATCCTTTCTGTCTGTGGATCACTCTTACATATAACCTCCTGCAGGTTAATTCAGATTCGAAACAACGCTGTCTCTATTTGGAAAGGAAGTGTTGGACACTTACACAACCAATCTTCCATAAGAAAGGAATGAATATGAAAACAATTTCCATGTATTTTGAAACTCTATTTTATTTTTATAAATTTACTGCAGTCCCATAGGATATGTTTGGAAATACGGTAGCTATCTTTCTGCAGTGAATAGCTTCTGCTTACTTTGAATTCTGTTTAATATAACAAGTCCCATGGCTTGTATCTAGTTATTATGATAATCTCTGGTAGTTCCTTTCATAGCTGGAAAGTAGACTTTGTGATTAATCTAACTGATATATAACCGAGATCCGAGGGCACTTAATCACATAGAATTTCACAAGTCTCCTACATATTCAGGCATTCAAAAGCCAATTAGATTCCAAAATATTCAGCCAGCCAGGAATCTCAAACCATTATGCAGGAAATGCTGGCAATTAGAGCTATTGTTGTATCTTAATCAGCATTTGGTTATTCAGTTCAGTAGTTGGATTCATTTGATATGTAACATCCATTTGATGCTCACAGTTCACAGTTTGAGCTCTCCAACAATCTGAACTGTCTCTTTTATACATAGCAAACAATGCAATTATAATTTCATTGATTGCACCACTGTAGGAGCAACTTTTCAATTATCTCATGCAACATAATTTCTATGTTCTAAAAGAACAGCTTGTCTTGGGACACACCAAATGAAAGTGAACTGATTTTATTGCGCCCTGGTTTAGATGATAATATAAGCTGTGTGCTGACCTCTTGGCTGTATCCTATGTCTTTGGAAGGAACTGATATATCTTTACCAATAGCTCATTGATAGTGATTGATTTCACAGCATCAGAAATCAGAAAGAATAAATGCAGGAGATTAACACATGTATTATCATTTTTGTATAAAATATCAAATGCATACCTGACAGGAGTTAAATATATAAAACATCCTAAACAACATTATTTACATATTTTGAATCCTAAAACCACACACCAAGAAGGGTTTAAGGAATTTATAACCCTCTAACTGCTGTACTAATGCTCAGGCTGGCTGGGTGCTGTAGTTTCTACTGGTAGTAAGCCTAGGAATAGTCTAGTTTTTGCTCTTAAACTCCACTGCAAACTACTGCTGTTTGTATTGATTTGTAATATATAATAACTTACTTATTCAAACTTTTTATTTATTTATTACTATTTTTATGTATTATGAAATTTATTTGTCATCCATTTTGTGTCCAACAACTCTGGGGGGCATACAACATAAAAACATTGACATCCTCAATTATAATGTAACAAACCAGATGAAAATCATGAACACAAGATGGCAAAGGAGGGAGCTAGGTATACCTGGGAGGGAGGTGGGATTATGTTTTAATTAGTCAGCCACCTCCTGTATGAAGCTCCCCCATTGGAAAGAGCCAGGTCTTAAGGCACCTATAAAACATCAGGAGGGTGGGAACCAATCTCATCTCAGAAGGTAGGATGTTCCAGAAAACAGGAGCCATAGCAGTGAAGGCTTTTCCCTGGATTTTATTTAACCCCCCCAAAAAAAAACCACCACCTCCTTCCAGAAGCAAATACTTAAAGTCCGCAGGGTAGGGAGAATGGAATTCCTTCTTAAATGTGCTTGGCAGAGCGTATACTGCATATGGATGGCTTTCTGGCTTTATAATTTCCTTAATTGCATTTTTATTTTCATCTTGTTTTATTTACCTTGTATGCCACCTAGAATCATTTCGGACTTGGCCAATGCAGGAATTAAATGGAGGGAGGGAGGAGGGAGGAAAAAAAACGAAAGAAAGAAAGCAGTGTGAAATTTGCCAATGGGGCAAAAGGTAAAGACGTGTTATTTTAAATTCCAGGATTGGTGAGAACATAACTCAGGCATCCTTCTATTTATCTATACCCTTCTTCCTTATTGGTACAAGTTCTGCCACATTGCTTGTGTGTAGGTAAACTTTAAACCAATATGATAATGCAAGACAATACAAAAGGGAGGTGGCATTCAGCAGGTTCTGACCAGTTCTGGAGAACCGGTAGTGAAAATTTGATTAGTTCAGAGAACTGGCAAATCCCACCTCTGACTGGAGATATTACAGTATCCCTCCCCTGCCACGCCCACCAAGCCACGCCCACAGAACCAGTAGTAAAAACATTTGAATCCCACCACTGGAGGGAACCATAAAAACAAGAGCAGAGGGAATGTCTCAATAAGGTGTAATGGTCTAGAAACTGAACTATTAAGAATGATTAAGGAAAGATCTAGACACAATGATCCCCAATACCTGTTAAGATTTAGGCAATTAAATCATAAGTGTGGACAGGAAGAATATTAAAACAATGTATGCCTGTGGTTAAGTGAAAGTCAATCTTAGCAGGGATCCATCTCTTCAGTGGTGGAGGAAAAAAAACTTGTAATGCTGACATGTATTAGTATAGTTGTGGTGGCACAGTGGTTAGAATGCAGTACTGCAGGCTACTTCTGCTGACTGCCGGCTGCCTGCAATTTGGCAGTTGTAATAAGGGGGCTTTGCACAATTTTGTCTTGCGTGCCTCATGCCTTAGTCATTTCTTGTTTGAATTATTGCAATGTCTTTTATGTGGGACTGCCCTTGAACACTTCCAGGAAGCTATAATCGGTGCAGAGTATGGTGGTATGGGTAGTTATGGTTGCTTTTCTCTATGCGCACGTGACACCAATACCCTGCCAGCTGTATTGGCTCTCAGTTGGCTTCTGGGTGCAGTTCAAGGTGTGATTACAATATGGCATAGGACCAGATTGTTTTGGGAACTGCCCTATCCTACTATATCTCCCCCCCCTCATTCACTCTGAAGAGCCTGTTCTGAGTACCTTCATTGGGATCATGTGGGATCCAGGAGGCACATCTTCCAGTGTCAGCCTTCTTTCTGACTTAATGAAATGCTCAACCCTGCTGGCTTTTAGGAAGACTGTCAAGGCCTGGCTCTTTCCTCAGGCATTTGGGTCATGACATGTTACAGTCCCAATAGTGTTATTTCACTTTGGATTGGCATTTAATTGTCTTTTTGTTCTATTATTGCTTGTAGGTTGTGTACCATGGTTTTATGTTCTTTTCATTAGGCTTTATTTGATGCCCGTTTGTAGGTTGCCCCGAGTAATCTTGGTTGATTAGTTGGCCACGTTTTTCACAAACAAAGTCTCTCTGTGGGCAGCTTATAAAAAGACAATAAAAATGTTAAAATCCCATTAATAGTAAAGACAAAATACTAAAAACAAATCCAGTAAAACTGAAATATAGACAATCTTGGGATATTTGTTTCATTGCACAAAAAAGAGCCAATTAAGCATTGATGCCAATGGATGACGTAGGAATGCAGAACAATACGCTCTTATTAGGTAACCCTATAAATTCAGTGGCCCTATGTTGCATAGTGGTTTTATGCATCATTGAAATTACCTTACACTGAAATTCTTTGATTGCGGGAAAGACACCATCAAGCATATACATGCAAGGGCTTTTATGTTCTCAGCAAGTTGCAATTTTTAGGCCATCTTCCATGGCCACCCATGGAGTCCATGATCCCTGGGGAGGCCTTCTGGCATTATGAGTGGGACTTGGAGGAGAAGAACCTGTTTTTATTCTGTATAATGTAACAATTAAAATAACTCAAAGAATTAATGGTATTAATTAGTGAAGGATGTTTATGCAATACTCACAATCTATTTTAACAACTATTTTACATCTTTATCTCCTGGAAAAAAAAGCTGAGCTTTCTTATTAAGGAATGCTCTGAGAAAAATAATAATTCTTATGTAGCTGGGGAAATAGGGCTTGCCATTTCCAGCATTGTTCCTTGATTAAATCCAGGTACGTTAACACTCAACACAAGTGGGTGCCATTTAGAAGCCAAGGTAAATCAGCGATGCGGCTACCATCCTGATCTTATGTGGCCCTTGGGTTGCCAGGGAGGAGTTTAATCTTCACATCTGCCTGGATTATAAATTTGTTAACCTTCATAATAGGACCACTGCCAGAAGGAAGCACATTGGATCCTTGAGGCAAATCCCACACATTCCTTATGCATTTGGTTAAATCACATTCACAAGAATAAGCATTTCTTATTCTGCATGTACAGTATATCTATATGTATTTCCAGATTTGAAAGCTCCATTTTCTACACTATGGGGACATGAGAAAAGTTGGGGCTGAATGGTAGAGCATCTCTTCTGCATGCAAGAGATGCCAATTCAAGCCTGGTATTGCCACTAGGGATGAAAAACCTCCTGTTTAAATAATTGAAGAGAGGCTAATAGACAGAAAAGCCAATTCTGGGTTAGAAGAGCTGTCAGTTGAGCCTTGTATAAGGAACTGACTACAGAAAAGATCAGAAAGTCATGCATCTATCAAGGGATGATCCTATTTTTTAAAATAAATTTTATTAGATATAAACATTAAAAAAACAGTGAACATGGTATTTCTTCTTTGACATACATTTCTGTCCAATTTTTTAACAGTTAAAAATAAAAATAAATAAAAAAGTCAATACATTTATATACATATATCCATTTTTGTGTATCATTTTTCCAATTATCTTTATATTCCTTTTAAACACTTCTCCACATTTTAAATCTAAGAACATCCTTTCATGTCCCTCCATTTATAAAATTTGTTCCATATTTTATAATATTCTAGTTCATCTCGCTCCTTCAATTCAAGGGTAAGTGTATCTAGTTCGGTGCGTTGTAATATTTTCCCAATCAAGGCATCTTCGCTTGGAATCTCTCTTGCCTTCCAATTCTGGGGTTAGAAGGGCTGTCAGTTGAGCCTTGTATAAGGAACGGGCTCTACCGAAAAGAGCAGAAGGGCTTGCACCTCTCAAGCGATGATCCTATTAATACCATCAATTATATTCTGGATGCTCAGAGGAGCCATTGCCTTGCATTGGTTTAGAATCTGACTGGCTAGTGCTAATGCAGACACTGAGGCATAATTTAAATTCGGGTTATATGAAAGATGATAGTCATCTATATGGTGATGTTGGAACATAATCAACCTCTTGTAAATAATTATATTGTTCCTTTTCTCCAGCTCACCTTTCCTGGGCCATGGCTTCTAGAGCACCATCTGGCACCACTGTTGCTCCCAGAGGCTCCAGTAACCTCACCACAAGTGCTGTGCTAACCACTGCCCAGCCCAGCTTCATTGAAGGCCTTATAAACAAAATTCCACGTGAGTCAATTCAAGGCATGATGCAACGAACAGTTCATTCAAGGATCTTATTATGCGTAGCTCAGCTGAGAAGTTCTTGAAGGCTCAACTCATACCTAAGTTGGATTTCTTTGCAACAAGTGATTGGAGGCTTCTTCTTCTTCTTCTTCTTCTTCTTCTTCTTCTTCTTCTTCTTCTTCTTCTTCTTCTTCTTCTTCTTCTTCTTCTTCTTCTTCTTCTTCTTCTTCTTCTTCTTCTCATTATTATTATTATTATCATAATTATTATTATTGTTGTTGTTATCATCATTATTGTCATTATTATCATCATTATTGTTATCATCATCATCATTGTTGTTATTATTATTATTATTATTATTATCATCATCATTATTATCATTATTGTTGTTGTTGTTGTTGTTGTTGTTGTTTTCTTTCATCCATTCAGTCATGTTTGGATCTTGGAGACTTCCTGGACATGTCCCTGCAGTTTTCTTGACAAAGTTTTTCAGAAGTGATTTGCTATTGTCTCCTTCCTAGGTCTGAGAAAGAGTGACTAGTCCAAGGTCACTCAGCCAGCTTCATGCCCAAGGCAGGATTAGAATTCATACCCTCCCAGTTTCTAGTCTGATGCCTTAACAGCTATACCAGATACATTTACTAAAAAACATTTACTAAAAAACACATTACTAAAAATACATTTGACTAAAAATACATTTACTAAAAAAAAAAAAGGATGACCATGAATTTTATATATATATATTCCTAGAAACTAATCATAGAAATTTCCCTACCATAAGAATCCTGGCCAATAAGTGGGTGCAGAATGTGTGTGTGCACTCATTAAAAACCACCTTCTAGAAAAATAAGGCCCCATTGTCAAATTGATAAAAATTACCTAAAATATACATATTCCATTTCTAAATTTAATCCTTTCTCCCAAATCTGGACATACCAATTTTTTTCACATGTATACGAACTGGTCAAACACACAAGCACATGCCTGTTCCTTTTCTTTCCTTTTTTTACCCAGCAGAAACAGCCACAAAGCAGAGGGGTTACATGGAGAAGGACAGGTTCAGTGGTGGGATTCAATTTTTTTTTACTACCGGTTCTGTGGGTGTGGCTTGGTGGGCATGGCAGGGGAAGGATACTGCAAAATCTCCAGTCAGAGGTGGTATTTGTCGGTTCTCCGAACTACTCAAAATTTCTGCTATCGGTTCTCCAGAACTGGTCAGAACCTGCTGAATACCACCTCTGGACAGGTTATAGGAAATATGTAGCTGCCATGAGATGTGAAAGGAGGGATGGAAAGATGGATGGAAATGAGAACTGTATAGGGGGGAAAAAAGGAGGGGAGACCTTAGTTTAGGCATTACAAACAATGGTAAAAATAACCAATATTCCTTTGTAAAACAGCAGTTATTTTATGCTTTGCAACTGAGATGTCTGCAGCCACTAGTCCTGTTGATTCTCCTAGTTTTTTTTTAGAACAGACAAGAAGACACCCTCAATTTTGAATTTTAAGATTGTTTTACAAATATAAAAGTAGAGCATATCTGGTCATGTAGACACTGCTAAACAACACAAATAAGCTCTGGAAGCTTTTATTTAAAGTCCACTGCTCCTACATCAGCTCTACATTTGATAGTAAGCCCTGGAGTTTGGTATAGAGAAGAAAAAGAGGAGATAAATTGGCCCCATTTTGATACACTTTCACATGGCCCTAAAGACCTGGCTTTGCTAACGGACCTGGGAAACAGTGTGAGATGGAGTCTACCAAGTGGCTTATTGGATGACTGATTGTTGTTGCCAGGTGGGTGGAAGGTTATTGTTTTTTATTGGGTTTTTTAATATTGGTTTTTTGTCTTTGCAAGCTGCCTGAAGTCACTGAGGGTGAGTTGGGCAGCCATATAAATTTTCATAAATGAATGAATGAATGAATATGTATGTATGAATGAATAAATGGTTGTCAATGATTTTACATTACATTAAGCTATTATAGAACAAGGCTTAAAGTGTCAGATGTGGCTCATCAATGTAACATAACCCATGGTTAATAAAGCTATTTGATGTATGAAAGTAGGCAGAATAATCAATGAGATTTTAAAAAATTCTTATTTGTAAACTTACCTTGATCAGGCCATTTTAGCAACAGAAGAGGAGACTTCCTTGTATGTTCCTAATGTTCTGCACAGTTGTTTATTCTAGAACATTATTCTGTTCTGTTATTCAAGAGAAATTAGTCGTCCATTTAATTCTCATGGCAACACATACATAATGCCCGGGAACCTTGCTGAGATTATAAAATCAGACTTTAAAAGTACTCCTGGATTGAACTCAAACTCTCCATTCTGAAACAATAGGATTGCTGGGAGAGCTTGCCTCTCTCTCTCTCTTTTAACACAGTGAATGAGTGGAAACATTTATCTCCTCCCTTTTGTGATTCTAAAGGACAAAAATGTTTTATTAATGTATATGAAAAGTAGAGCATTTAGTGTAGTCCTTACCATATCTGTTCATCATGGATCAAAGTGTCTAAGCCCATCTTCAACACATTCTTTGATTCTTCAATCTTCCTCATTCATTCTTTTTGGTCCCATTTTTCTTTCATCCTTCAGAAGTATTAAAATTCAGGCATTCCTTGAGGATGACAATAAGATCTGCCATCTTACAGAGAAATTGAAAGACCATGGGAAAGAAAAAAAGTCATCCCTATCAAATACCGTAGATGTCATGCATCAATAAGCTATTATCATAACTCTGTTTATGCATGTTCTTTTTAATCTTTTGCTAATTGACTTTGGCATGATAAGATGAAGGGCAAATTATTTATCTTTTGGGAAGGTGGCATTAGATGAATAAACAAAAATCTTTTTTAAAAAAAATAAAGAGAACTGACTCAATAATTTATTGTACCCTTTTGGCATAGTGATTAGGAGAATTAAAATATAATTTATGGTAACTCCTATCATTGGTGTCCTTCCAGATGTGGAGACTCTAATTCCTGACGTGGTGAACGGTGTCAGTCAATAGGCATCTTGGCTGAGGGTAATGGAAATGGTAGTCTAATATGGTCTGCTTCCAAATGCAGTTCAGGGTATTAGTTATGGCCTTTAAAGCCCTTAATGTCATAGGTCCAGGCTATCTGATGAACCGCCTCATCCCGCTAGGACTAGCCTGTCCTCCTTGTGCTAGCAGAGGCCCTACTTCAGATCCTATCAGTCAGAGATCTCTGATTATCAGGATTCAGAAGAAAAACCATCTCTGCTTCAGTGCCTGCCCTTTGGAACATCTTACCCTCTAAACTAAGATCTTCCCCCTCCCTCCTATCTTTCCACAAAAGACCAAAGACCTGGCTCTGCAGGTTGGCCTAGGTACCAAATGGGGGAGTTCCACACTGGAGGTGGCTGCTAGACTGATGGCAGACTCTACATTCCCCGCCCCTATCTTTTTGGTTATCATATTGATGTATTCTCATTGTGTTCCTTTTTCATTGTTTATTTTATTTTTCTATTATCTTACTTCTGTTTACACCGCTTTCATTTTCTTTCTTTTTATTATTATTATTGTAAGCTGCTTTACATGACAAGATAGGCAGAAAATACATTTAATAAATCAGTAAATCTTTGGCAGATACTAGGTTAGGTATTAATTGTTGTAAATGCTTAATTCTTTGACATAGCCAGCCCCATCTCCTATTTTGCAGATAATTATTATGATTTGTCTACATTTGGAAATGATACTAGAGCAGCACCCCGCAACCTTTTGGGCACCAGGGATGAATTCTATGGAGAAAGGTTTTTCTGCAGACCAGAGGAGGCATGGTTTTGCATGCTGTCTGTATCCCACGGATGAGGTTTCAGTTGTTTGTGGAGCCAGTTGTTGGCATGCCAGGGACCAGTGCCGGCCCATGGACTAGGGGCTGGGGACTTCTGTAGTAGAGCCTCCAAATAAGTGGTGGGATTCAAAATTTTTTACTACCGGTTCTGTGGACGTGGCTTGGTGGGCATGGCAGGGGAAGGATACCGCAAAATTCCATTCCCTCCCCATTCCACTAACCTGCTTTCCAGCTCCGTTCTCCTGTGCAGGGCAACAAAAGAAGACCAGCCAATCAGCTGGGACTCGGGAGGCAGAGAATAGATGGGGGTGGGGCCAGTCAGAGGTGGTATTTGCTGGTTCTCCGAACTACTCAAAATTTCTGCTACCAGTTCTCCAGAACTGGTCAGAACCTGCTGAATACCATCTCTGCTCCAAATCTTTGTACTTTCCAGAAACGATTCCCTGATTTGCATTACATGATTTTTTTCCCTCTTTCTTGTCTCCTGCTACTGAAACAGTACCCAGATGGGCTCTCATAGCAATTGCTGTAGCAGCAGGCATAGTTCTGCTACTTTTCCTTATCTGTATCATCAAGTGCTGCTGCTGCAAGAAGAAACACAAGAAGAAGGAGAAGCTCAACTTAAGAAACATTAATGGTGCCTCCACAACAGCCAGCTTGGTAGGTACTCTTGGGTTTTTGGATGGAATAGCATTTTGATTTTTAAGTTCAAATTTCAAGAGGACTGAAACCCCTGGAGAACCTTCAATGAGTTTTCAGTTAGGAGACAGCCTGGCTTCTAGGCTTGAAGTACAAATACATGGCAGGGGGAAAAGAAAACAAGATGGATACAATCCAACTGATCTCAGTAGGGGTTAAGCAAGAACTGGCAATCAGAGAGTCAAAAAAAAAAAAATCAAATCAGAGGACATGAATGCATAATCAAAGTTATGATACTTATTAAGAAGGAGGCAGAACTTCAGTTTTCACTTGTGTCTGCTATCTTGACATTTGATCATCTGTGTAGATGTCCCCGGTAGCTAAGTGATTGGAAACAGTTGATATGACACAGAAGCTCAATCTTGGAGTATATTAATATCTTTGATAGATCACTGATGAAATCATACACAGGTCTAATTTTTACTCCTTGGCTCCAAATACCTATTTCTTAGTACAGGTGATCCACAGTTAATGGCCACTTGTTCAGTGACCATTCAAACTTGTGATGGCACTGAATGAGGGTACTTATGACTGGTCCTCAGAGGTCTGGCTGACCCAGAGGGCAAACAGGGTGCTCAGCAACCAGCCCGGATTTCTGCCCAACACAGTGTCCCACAGTCATGTAATTGCAGTTTGCAATCTCTTCTTATGCCTTCCCACAAGCAAAAGCAATGAGGAATCGGCAGAAAATCAGAAGTTGTGGACGCATCCACGAGGAACCACTTAATCCACGAGGAACCACTTAACAATAGTAACCAGGGATGGCCAGAACTGCTGCCACTAAGTAATATCACCAAACACACTTTACAATTGCATCACTTAGAGGTGAAAATTTCAGTCCCAATTACTGTTGTTAAATAAAGACTACCTGTACATTTTCAAAGTACAATGTTTTCATTGCCGTTGATAGATTTTGAATTGGTTTTGTGTCTCCAAGAACTGAATATAATACAATAAACACCAGAGGATTGTTGTTATAGGGAAAAATAGAAGTGGGGGACACACTGAGTTCCTGAATGTAATATGGCATATAATATATATAGTCAACCCAAAGTCAGTCATACTTCATAGACCATTTATTGTATGAATTGCATTGAATGTTTGAATGAAAGATGCTAATATTTTGATGTAGGTCCAACCTGATTTGGAAGACATTGAATGTGGACTGGAAGATAAGAAACGAGGACGGCTGCAATATTCCCTAGAATATGACTTCCGTGGCCAGGAGGTATATTTCACAGGGTGACAAATTTGCACTCCTTTTTTTATTACAAAGCAATATTAAATAGAAATACTTTTCCTTCCCTACATTTCACATGTTTTGTTTTCATGTGGGTGTGAGAAAAATCACAAAACACATCTAGAGACAGTGAACAATATGAAAGAGCTTTATTATTAAGCTTTTGCAAAAGGGAATTCTGCTCATAGCAGAAGACACCCTCCCCCAGGAAGGCTGAGGAATATATACAGGTTCAAATATACAGTCTCTGCCCCTTTCCTGGGTTCACAATCTATCCAACTATGTAATTCCCTACGCCACACCCATAACTTACCACCTGTTTCCCTTTCTTTGGACACTGCCCTTGTTCTCATGGCATCTTCCTATTATATTCTTCTGAACACAATGGATCATTAACCAGTTCTGTTCAGGTCAGAATGACCCTAGCATGTCTTACATTAATTCTCAAGCCAAAATACAAACCCCAATATTTCGGCAGAATCTCATCTGCCATCATCAGGCAGATGAGATTCTGCCGAAACGTTGCTACAACTTTAAAAGCACAACTACAATGACATGGGAAAATACCCGAACAAAGCTGAATACCATACATGTAAGTACCCACGAAAACTTAAGAATATATGTTATATGTTATTTCTACATATAACACTGGGCAACCTTGTATGTCTTCCTTTATTGTACATTGATTCTTTCATCTAATGATGACCAGTTTTAGAAAAGCTAGCATCCTATTGGCAAATGCTGTTAACCTTCATAGCTTCTGGGTTCTTCATATTCATTACTACTCCAACAAACGTGAGGCAGTGACTAAGGCTTTAGTTGAACTATCCATCAGAATTTGAGGGAGAAGTTGAAGCATTCACTGAAATCAATATGGGTCAGTGGTGGGATTCAATTTTTTTTTACTAGCAGTTCTCTGGGTATGGCTTGGTGGACATGGCAGGAGAAGGATACTGTAAAATCTCCAATCAGAGGTGGTATTTGCCGGTTCTCTGAACTACTCAAAATTTCCGCTACCAATTCTCGAGAACTGGTCAGAACCTGCTGAATACCACCTCTGATATGAGTCCAGTATTTTGATTGGCTGTGATTGTTCAATAGGTCTTTGTTCCAGAGGTGGTATTCAGCAGGTTCTGACCAGTTCTGGAAAACCAGTAGCAGAAATTTTGAGTAGTTCAGAGAATCAGCAAATACCACCTCTGACTGGAGATTTTACAGTATCCTTCCCCTGCCACGCCCACCATGCCACACCCACAGAACCGGTAGTAAAAAAAATTGAATCCCAGCACTGCTTTGTTCCCCATGATGTTTGGGCAACACCCCAAGCAATCAGAGAAAGATCAGATCATGGTAAAGGACTGATGGTAAAGTCTTCTACTAACAGATCATGTCACAATTGTCTGGGATAAAAAATAGATCTAACATGCAGCTAAGCATGCCTTGGACCTTCAATGACTTAGATAATTTCCATGACTTAATGCCATCTAGACAAATTAAAGTTTGTCAAACTCAGTGACAGAATCTAGAAGTTGATGAAAGGATGTTGTTATGCAGTAGGGAGGCCAATACAGCAGAAATAAACCCAACTGTTTCCTAGTGTCAAATTTCATCCAGAGGATCTAATATCACAACTTTTATAAATTTTACTTTTCTACAGCATTTTGGTTTGCTCCTCCACTCATAGCCCATTTCTACAGATTTGCAAACTTAATACATATTGTCAATTTCAAAAATTTCATATTTTTTAATTGATTCTCTAAGTTGAAAGTTGGAGTGAAGCAGGCAGCAGATCTAAAGGCCATGGACAGTGGAGGTACCTCTGATCCCTACGTAATTGTTTTCCTGACGTCTGACATAAGGAAGAAGTATGAAACAAAAGTTCATCGTAAAACACTCAATCCTGTTTACAACGAGAGCTTCATTTTTCAGGTAGGATGCAAGGCCCTCTATAAGTTCATTGACCTGTTTCAATTCAGTTTGGTATTGTTAAAATTTAGGTTAGAAGTTTGCAAAACTATTCATTACAAATTTTTCATTGTTATTTCATGTTCTTGGTTAGTTTAATTGACTTTAGTATGATTTGTGATGTTGAGTTTACAAACTTCGTGTTAACTCATAAAACATTTTGTATACAGGTTTTATAGTTGACAACAGAAAGAAGGGGGAGTTTCAAAGAGCAGATGGCAGTGTAGAATCAAAAGTACATTCCATTCATATTTTCTTCAAACACTGATTAGATGACTGAAACTTCTACCGTGCAAAAATCTAATTGGAGAGCATGATTGATGACTTTTGGCTATGGACATTTTTCATTGGATGATACACCCAGAGGGCTGGGGGGAAAAGCAGGATCAAGGATGACAGTGAATTACATGTCTCAGAGTTGGCCACGCCCAGGTTCTATGCCAGATATAGAATGTTACCTTTAAATAAATCTTTTTTAGTTTTGGGAGTGTGGCTTGAGACTCATGATTTAATTGGAGTAACTGCTGGAATCCTGACACCCTGTCGTCCATTGAAATCACACCTTCTTCATTGTGGCATTTGACTTTGGTAACCCCATTTCCTCCCCTCCGTCCCAAGATCCATACAGATCCCAACCAGTGGTGGGATCCGACAGGGTTAACTACCGGTTTGGTGATTTACGATGTGCTTTCCTGCATACTGCACGTGCACCTGTAAATCATCATCAGCTTGCTGCCTGGACAGCTGAGCTGCGCTGAGTGCAGAGAAGAAGCGTTTGAAACAGCATTTTTTTCCTGCTTTTTCAACTGCAGCTGTTCCTTGCACAGCAGCTGAGGTTGAAAAAGCAGGAAATAAAGGTCAGGTAAGAGCCCGGGCGGACAGGTAGGCCAAAACGTCAGCAGACATAGAACCGGTTCTATGTCTGCTGCTCTTCAGAGCTACTGGTTCTACAGACCTGGACAGAACTGGTAGAATCCCACCCCTGGTCCAACCTGTTGGAGAACCAATGTTGGAGAACCAATCTTGAGCAAAATGGACCTTGGACACAACTTTCTGACACCATTCTTATTTTGCAGGATGATTTTCCCATATCGTTCAGATTTACTGCGTTGTCATTTTTGAAGGACATGGGATTTTGTCCACTGGTAGGAGTGAAATTTTCCTCTTACTCTCTTCTCTAGGTCTCCCAGGCAGAGGTGACTGAAGCTATACTGGTCATGCAAGTGTATGATTTCAACCGCTTTTCCAAGCATGACATAATTGGTGAGGTGTGTCTGCCTCTTGTGGATGTGGACTTACAGCATGTAATGGAACAATGGCTTGATCTTTCTCCAGCTGGCAAGCTAGAGGTACGTATCTCAGATGTGAGGGTGAAAATTTTGTCTAATTAGGGTGACCTGACATCTTATTCATTCAGGGCAAGGGAAGCAACTCCCAGCCCCATTTTTATGGGTCTAAAGCTTTCCAAAGTTGTATCATATAGACATGGAAACAAATGGTTTGCCTTCAGCTGAAAATGCTGACTGGTTCTATTTAACTGAAGAGTTAGATCTTGGTGCTGATTCTCTTGACCAGTCAAAAGTGCTCTTTAAGCTTGATTATGCAGATTGTATCACTTTACTGTTATATAGGAGTTTAATTATATAGGAGTTGTTTCCCATGCTGAAGGTTTTGTAAATTCTTCTGCATGTGGGGCATATGTGGCTAAGGAAGGAAGGAAAGATCTTTTGTGAGGCAACATAATAGGATGTATGGAAATTGACGGGGTTGTGCCCCCCCCCAAATGTTACTGAACTTCAATGCTTGGTTGTTGGGCAACCTGGCTGAGATTGCAAAAACCACAGAGTACACAACATCTAGCTGTCTTCCCTCCTTCGCACCTATTCGCTAGAACTGGTTGTTAACATTCTAAGCAGTTCGGATAACTGGTTGTTAGAAGAAATTATTGGCCTAATCCTGTAAGGAAGGCAGGAAGGAAACATTCTGGTGTTGCTTACAGAAACTGCCTCTCTATTAACCCTTATTACATTCTTGGCAGGACTAGACTTCCTGTCTCAGGAACGTCTCTGGAGTTTTTCCCCCTCCTTTGCTGGTGCTTTGCTTGTGTAGAGTGACCATTCAAAGTTACAATGGCACTGAAAAAAGTGACTTATGACTCTTTTTCACACTTACGACTGTTGCAGCATCCCCACAGTCATGAGAGGTCAGGTGAGCATCGTGTCTCAATGTGAGTGATATTGAGTTGGCCACACCCAGCCAATAACATGACCACCAAGCCATATCCACCCAGTCACATGACCACCAAGCCACTCCCACCAACTAAGCCACACTCACAGAACCAGTTGTTAAAAAATTTGAATCCCACCCCTGCCTGTAAGATAAAGTTAGCAATGAGAGCATTTACTCAGTGTTTGTTTTCAGTTTTGGCAGTCCCTGTGAAAAGAGATTAGACTAAATTACTCTGTTCTGCTAGTAAAGAACAACAATAAAAAGGTGTTGTTTTTTTCAGCCAGGCTTTTGAGAACAGGAAAAATAGCTTTGTTGTTGTTGTTTTGTCCCTAATTTGTGAGCATTTTATTCTGTGTACTATTAGCTACCTTGGGTACCATTATTTGGTAGAAAGGCAGGGAATCAATACAGTCATAAATCTATTTAGTTCTTGTTGTATGCAAAATATTGTGACATCCTGTTCAGATTGTAAGCGTTGATAAATCCTCAAAAGAACAGATGCTATCACAACCCTTACATAGTATTGTTGGAAGAAATATCCTTCTGGGTTCAGTTCCAAGTGGGGAAAAGGACACTGGAAACATGGAGGCTGTTTGGAAAGATGGTTTAATGGTGGACAGGACCACATGGCTTAGAACTCCAAAGAAGGAAGGGATGATCACATGCTTCAAGATGTTGGGTGAAGGAAAAGAAGGAAGGGCTGAGATGCTGAGAGTCCCTTATACACCCTCTGTTGGGATTTGAATTTGAGCTTGCATTCTGATTGGTTGTCAGACTCCCATGGGGCCATGCTGGGGCAACTCTGTAGGCCAGGGGTGGGCAAACTACGGCCTGTGGGCCACATCCGGCCCGTTGGTCTTTTTTATGCGGCCCGCCGAAGATTGGTCCGTATGTAACCGCGGCCACTTTATCTATCTATCTATCTATGTTGTGCAAATTTAACTATGACGCCAAACTTGAGTTTTGGAGGGTGTCTCGGAGAAAAAAATAGTTATTTTTCCTACCCTGAGTACGGCAGGCGTCTCTTCCACTTAAAAAACAAAACTCTTTCCTCCCCTCACTTTGAAAAGGGGAACTGTTAACAAATGCAGTTTTTTATATGTATCGTATCTTGTGGTGACCCAGCCCGTCTGTCAAATTTTAAAAGTCAGTGCGGCCCCCGAGCCAAAAAGTTTGCCCACCTCTGCTGTAGGCTGTCTTGAGTCCCAGGCTTGGTTGAGCCTTGCTGGGTGATGACGTAATGAAAGGGCTTTGGGCAATTGCTTTAGCTCTACCTGGAAATCTTTGTTATGTAAAATAGGCTGGCCAGAGTAATGGCCCATTAGTAAAGGTGGAGGGTGGCTGAGTTTCTGCTTCTGAGGTGAGTTTCTGCTTCTGAATTTCTACTCTTTTTAGGGGAAATATTCTGCCTTTTTAATGTTTCCTAGGATATTTCAATTTTCTAGGAGAGGAGTGGATTTTAACTTCCAACAGTATAATGTTAAACTCACCATCTTTCTACAAATTTAAACGCATTCTTAACAACTTAGGAGCAGTTGATTATAGATTCACAATAAGAACATTGTGACTATTGGCAGGTGCAGAAATTAATTTGATTTGATGCTATAGTTTTTACAGTACAGTGGTTAATATGGCCCCTGAAGGTGATTGAGTCATTAAGTCTACAATTACCTAGGTGAAGAAAATTCCATTGGATATATAAACATTCTGAACCTTCAAATCTATCAGGCTGTGATGTTTGTTTATTTTAATAGTCCTTGACTCTTCTAAAAGAGCTGAGTATTTGAAAATGAAGATAATTATGTCTTGCAAAGTAGGGGAATGCTAGCAATTTTAGCTGTGAGAAACATTGTGAGAGGAAAGCTATGTGGAACTGTGGAAGTCCAGAGTAGATCTGAAAAACCAAGAAAACTCTCTGGTGGAACTACTTGAAAAGTTGTCAGATTTGCAAAAGAATACCGTCTGTGAATCACCTACTGAAAAGTTTAGCAACAGATAATATAGCACCTTTAATGCAACCATGACCAAAGGTTCCTGCAAGGAAAAACAGAAAACATTTCCAAAAATCATGAATAGAAAGACTTATACTTTGCTATGCAAAACATTTGGAAACTCTTGTTTCTGTCAAAGAATGTATTACAAAGCGTTCAAACTTAGCACCTACCATATTCATTGTTTTCATATTTTGAAGCTATAAAGAACTGCACATAGATATCATGTGTTGAAATTGATAAAAAAATGCTGTATTTAACTTTGTGCAGTCTTGAGGTTGTGTCACTTTCTGTTCACTTAGGAAGTTAGCAGTATGTACAACTTGACCAGGATGCTGAAATTTTTATATGAAACTGCATAGCCTAGGTCCACATTTCAGCTCATCATAGTTTGTTAAACTACTTATGACTTTCTGGATTCAGACATGGCTCACAAACTACAGTAGCTGGATTTTCCTAATTCATTAAGGCAAAGCCAAACATTATGGTTTGGAGCCATGGTGGTGCAGTGGTTAAAATGCAGTATTGCAAGATAATTCTGAATTCGACCACCAGGAGTTCGATCCTGACTGGCTCAGCCTTTTATCCTTCTGAGGTTGGTAAAATGAGGAACACAGATTGTTGGGGGCAATATGCTGACTCTGCAAACCACTTAGAGAGGGCTGTAAAGCACTATGCAGCGGTATATAAGTCTAAGTGCTATCGCTATCGCTATGCTCTGTGAGCTAAGACACTTAGAAAAAGTTCCTATTCTTATTACTATATTAAGATAATGGGAATTGCATCCCAGTTTCTGGAGGGCATCATATTAGGAAGATACTGCAGATTTAATATTATTAAAATTCTTAAAAATAATTTGGAATAGTCTGATAAAATTAGTTCTTAGTGGTAAGACATTATATGCATGTTCAAACAACCACTTTTCTTGGCAAAAGACTCTTACTCTAAATCTGCTTTTTGAAGTAATCAAATTCTTCAAGGAGAGAAGTGGTCAGAGTAAGTTGATATTATTAGGAGGTGATTAAATAGGAATTATTATTTAATTATGTTAATTATATATAATATTAATTTATTCATCGATATTCTAGATTTGATTTTTATTATTTGCCAAATGTTCATCTCTAGTAATAAACTAGGCTATAATTCCAATAACTAAATAAATAACAGGGCTACATAAACAATGTAGTGGCAATAAATTTACCCATTTTGTACCATTGGAGCAAAGCCAACTCATCACTTAATATCAAGACACTTATGTGGTAAAGACTAAGAGGAGAGAAGGAAGCCATTTTTTTTTCAAAGTAAAGATCTTCTTGCAATATGCTGAAACTGGCAAATGTACCATACAGGTAAAACTCACTTACTGACCAGTGGTGGGATTCAAATTTTTTTACTACCATTTCTGTGGGTGTGGCTTGGTGGGCATAGCTCTGTGGTCATGTGACTGGGTGAGCGCAGCTATGTGTTCATGTGACTGGGTGGGCGTGGCTATGTGGTCATGTGACTAGGGGGTCAAAAGACAGAAACTCACTTTCTGGAGCAGGGGGTTGGACTAGATGACCACCAGGTACTTCCAGCCCTGTATTGCTGTGCTCTGAAGGTGCATCTAGTGCCAAGGTTTGTGGTCCTTCCTTCCTCTCCTTTTTTCCTCCCTCCCTCCCTCCCTTTGGTTCAGCTGAATCGGTAGCATTTTTTTATGACCAGTTCAGCCGAACTGGGCTGAACAGTAGAATACCACCACTGTTACTCACTGCCTTGTTCATCAACCATTTGAAATGACTATAGCACTGAAAAAATAGATTTATGACTGGTCCTTGAACTTACTGCCCTTGCAGTGTCCCTGTGGACACTGGGAACTTTGCAATTTATGACGGTTACTGTGCTCCACAGTGATGTGAACGCCACTTGCAAGCTTAACAGCTGGCAGCAAAATTTATGGGGAAGCCAGCAGGAAGTCACAAGTCAGGGGTGGGATTCAATTTTTTTAACAACCGGTTCTGTGGGCGTGGCTTAGTTGGTGGGCGTGGCTTGGTGGTAATGTGACTGGCTGGGCGGGGCCAACTCAATATCACTCGCATTGAGGCACGCATCTCCTCGCCTGGCCTCTCGTCCCTGTGGGCATGCTGCAATAGTTATAAGTGTGAAAAATGGTCATAAGTCACTATTAACAGTGCCATTGTAACTTTGAATGGTCACTCCACACAAGCAAAGTACCAGCAAAGGAGGGGGAAAAAAACTCCAGAGAAGTTCCAGAGACAGGAAGTCTAGTCCTGCCAAGAATGTAATAAGGGTTAACGGAGAGGGAGTTTCTGTAAGTATTTGAGTTTCATCTTCAGGGTCTGGCCTTCTAAAGAGCAGTCAGGGTTGATCTCCTCTAGGACTGACCAGTTTGATCGCCTTGCAGTCCAGGGGACTTGCAGGAGTCTTCTTCAGCACCATAGTTCAAAAGCCTCAATTCTTTGGCGCTCAGCCTTTCTTATGAATGAGAGTATACAAGCAATTTGTTTTACTTCTATTTTGTTTGGAATGAGGGTAAGGACAACTTTGTTTCCTCAGGATATAGTGGGATGGTGATTTTTTTTTCTCCTTGTTCTGAAAGGTCAGGGAAGGAAATATTGCTTCTTGACTTGTGGGCTGATGAAGTGCAATACCTGGTCTTATTGTGTACCACCTTCAAACTGAGCAATTGGGATATGCATGCAGTGGTAACGTGAAAGTGCCTTGAATCAAAGAAACTCCGTGTTCTCTTTTAAAACCTCTATCAGTCAGGGGTGGGATTCAAATTTTTTAACAACTGGTTCTGTTTAGGTGGTGGATATGGCTTGGTGGTCATGGTTTGGTGGTCATGTTATTGGCTGGGTGTGGCCAACTCAATATCACTCACATCGAGGCACGCATCTCCTCGCCTGGCCTCTCATGACTGTGGGGATGCTGCAACCGTCGTAAGTGTGAAAAATGGTCATAAGTCACTTTTTTCAGTGCCATTGTAACTTTGAATGGTCACTCCACACAAGCAAAGTACCAGCAAAGGAGGGGGGAAAAACTCCAGAGACGTTCCTGAGACAGGAAGTCTAGTCCTGCCAAGAATGTAATAAGGGTTAACGGAGAGGCAGTTTCTGTAAGCAACACCAGAATGTTTCCTTCCTGCCTTCCTTACAGGATTAGGCCAGTAATTTCTTCTAACAACCGGTTCTCCGAACTGCTTAGAATGTTAACAACCGGTTCTAGCGAATAGGTGCGAACTGGTAGAACCCCACCCCTGCTATCAGTTAGCCATCCTGTGCAGCATTTTCAGGGAGGCAGTCAATGAAAGATGTTTCAACCTCCCAGCCTGCCTCTTAAGTTTCTTTTAGCAGTTGAAACACTCTGCAGTAGTATAAGGAGAGTGTAAGAGAATGAAATAAGGATGAGGAATTCGAATGCAATGAAGAGTAGGATGGAGCATCAAGAAAACCCACCAGTCAATGGATCCAGAATATCTGCATGCACACCTTGGAAACCACACATCTACAGTATATCTTGAGCAGATGCTTCCCTTTCATACTTCAACCATTTTGATTTGGCATAGAAATGTAGTTAAATTTTAAGCTGTGGTGAAAGAGCGTTCTTACTGCTGGATAAAAGGATTATCCCACCCATCCGTGAGTCAGCTCAAAACAATGCTGGCATAAAATTGGCTGCCTTTGTGGCTGGACCAGAATGTTCTATTCTGAGTCCTTGACAAAAGGTGGTGTCTTGATTTCTGAACATGCCCTTTGGTATAGTTATGAATAATTTTCTGCTCCTACTTTACTGCTATTCCTTTACAGTAAGTCACCAGCTACAGAGAAAAATATATGAATCAGGAGTCTGCAGCAAAAACAGGGTGGGCCTGACTTAGGGGACTCCAGAATAGAAAGTTTGTCTGCTTTTTAGTGTCCCATTTTGGCATCTCTTATTCATATTTATCTTCATTTGCAATACAAACACATTAAGAATGAGCAAAACAAATGTTAAAAACTAAAATACACACATCCAAGAGATAATCCAATTAATTGATCAGTTATAATATTGCAGCAGATCAAAGACATGTTTAAATATTCAACAAGAAATGAAAAGGGATACAACCAAATCATATAATTATTGTATCTTTACATCACTAACACAGAAAATATACAGTCCATCCTTTCTAATACATTCTTTAAGAGTACAAAGAATTCAGAATTACCTCAGGACCAAAGCAACATTTTAAACATTTTTTAAAGATTTGCATGTACTTATGTTCTATTATTGGTTATGCCAATTGTTTGTCCCATAAATCATAATGTCAGTTAATTTCAACTTCAAAAATATTTTCACATTTCTGCTTTAGGTGCAAAATTGATTTGATTTCAGAACAGGTTCCATCAAAAATGATGGCTTATATATCTGCTTCATATTGAGCAATTAAAACATTTAAATTGGTTTATATTGCCAGAAACATGTATTAGGCAAAGAAAATTCTACCTGAAGTTGTTGACATTCCTTCAAATAATCATTTCTGTAATTAATTCAAAGTAATTATTCCAGTGTCTGCCTATACTTTCCAATAGAAAGTCTTGCTTCTTATGTTTACAGTAGACTTCTTCCATAAAATAAATATTCATGAGATTAGTGGATGGTCACAATTATAGCTACTTGCTTGCTGACCAGGAAATGAAGGACTGTGTTTGCTATGTGGAGCTGATTTAAATAATTGCTAAGATCATAATAGAAATACATAACAACTTTTCAATAGAACTTATAATTGTTGGTAGTTAGTTAAATTCTCATTCTGCATAAATATAAATGATAACACGAATGTCTAGTGATACTTTTGAGACTCTGGTAAACTAAAACTACTTTATCAAAGATAATTTCAGCTTAGCCACTACAATTCCTGGTAGTCTATTTTCCTGATATAAATTTTCCAATAGTCTCTTGATCTGAATAAAATAATTATTTGGAATTAACAACAGTGCATATCTTAAAATATGCATCTATTAGATTGTAATATTCATTTTAATAACATTAAATTTAATGGATTTTAACTCCATCCATTAGCCATCAGAATCTTACCTTTAACATTCAATATACTAATTTCCACATATTTTGAGATGTTTTTAAAATGATATAAATCAAAATATTTAATACATTTTGTAATTACAAAGACCAACAACTTATATGGACCTGTTTATAAATCAGATTCCAAAGAAAGTAAATTAAATTGTCCCAATTAATCTTGTAACTTGAATATATACCATCAATCTAGTGAGGCAATAAGTGAGAATATTTGTACAATATTGTTCAAATATCAGCAACATGTAAAATAATTAAATTCTGAATCTAAATAGCATGGTATTTGCCAGTGTAATACCAGTAATATGATAAGATTGCTTCAGAATAATTGTTAATGGCTCAAGAATTAGGTCACAAACCAATGGAGCAATTGGGCAACCATGACAGCTGCTATACTATAACTCATCTGATAACTCAACTGGTCTAAAAATTAAAAATGTTATTACATTTACTATTGGTTTCAAATAATAAATTTCAATCCATTTAATAAAAGAAGTTGGGAATCCATCCCTACGTATGTCTTGCTTAAAAAAGTTAAGTTTACCCATGTCTAAACTTTTTTTCAACATCCAAAAACATTAATACACCAGAATCCAATTTATCTCGAGGTATAACATACCTATTTATGAGTGTAAATTATCTGATACTGTCTGGTTTTGAAAAGTCCAGACCAAGTTGGATGAATTATGCATGGTGACGCTCTCTGAAATCATCTAGACAAAAAGCAATAAATATTCTTGCACCTACCATATGGATCTATAAATTGTACAAAGCTCAAAATCTTTACCTGCTTTTAAAATCAGTGCTGTAGAAGCCTCATAAAAAGACAAAGACAATTTACTGGATTTAAGTAATTCATTATAGACCTCTGCAATAATGGCTCAACAAATCTACAAAACATTTATACCAGAAAAGTTGTCCACTGGAACGTTCACATTTTATCTCCAATATGTCTTCCAACATCCACAGAATCTTGTGGTAATGGTTGGATAGCAATTTCTTAAAGTTACCCTATTATTATGTTTAAATAATGTAATATAGAGGCTCAGGGTTTGAGGGATTTGAAAGTTTAGATTCTATAGGGTGGGAGAACTGAAACTGTCTTCTTGATTTTGGAAGGAAGAAGGCACAAGACCAACCAGTACAGGAACGATAGCAAATGAACATAAACTCACCCCCCCACACACACACTCTTTTCTCAGTGAAATAGTGTTCTCTTTTTCTCTGCATTGTTCAAAGCCTGGATAGATGTAAACAGAAGTCAGGAAAAAAAGAAGGCATTTTAAAAAGCTGAGGGAGAAATGACTGAGGTGGAGGTAATTCATGATTGTAGGGGTGATTATGAGATGTCTATGCTTCCAACACTCCCAAACTGCACTATTTCTCTGTACCTCTAGCCTCCTAACATACCTTTCAAGATGAAAGATTTTATTAGGATGACCCAGGATGGGATACAAAATAAACACAGTCACAAAAAACAGGTGAAGCCCCTTTTATTCCTTCACTTTGCTTCCAAGCTCCAAATATCCTTGACTGGAGACAAAAAAAACTCTCACAGAAGCAGTTACAGGAAGTAAGAAATGCCATTTAAATTATAAAGAGTAAAAAAACAACACAAACCAGGCAAGATAAGGGCTTGAAGATGTCCACAGGTATCAGAACACACACTGGGGAAGGACGCCAAACTCATAGAGGAGCCATAAATTAGAGATATTTCCATGCTTTGTTTCCAGCACTCGCCTGTACGCATGTCCGTCCTTTTATCCAGTTGTCACAGCTGCAGCCCATGAAGAGGATCAAGGTCCTCTCCTCCCCAGTAGACAACGTCTCTCCCTTATCCTCTCCTCCCTGCGTGCCCTAGGATGGAGAGAGGATGGGCCTGGGTCCTCCTCTAACTGCCCAGCCGGCCTCTGCCCTTCCCCAGCCTCCTCCACAACCTCCGGAGCCACACTTCCACTCCCTCTCAGCTGTTCCTCCTCTCCCTCAGAGTCAGTCTCTACCAGGGGCATGACACTTGCACATATCAAAACTGTTCTTGAATAGTTTTTGGATTAAAGAGAAAATTCTATTATTATACCAACGTAATTGATGATAGCTGATGCTTATCTCCTCCATTAGTGAGGGAGAAGATAAGGGCAACACCATGGAGACAAGGTCCAAACTGCATTAATGTCCACTCACTTTATAATAAGGGATACTAAACAGTCACATCCAAAAAGGGAAACATTTGGAAAGGGTTCAATAAATAATGGATTCTTTGTCTATTGTAGTATATATCAAACCAAGTGTGGTCTCTCTTGATCATCAATCTAGGCTGTTTGAAGACATCTCATTTGAATTCAGCATATGTTGATAGTAGATGTTATTATATCTTTGGAGACAGATTGTCTTTCTTTCCCTTGAAATCCATTTTAATCAAAAGATAGTGAACATCAATTTTCCAAGATAGAAAGAAGCACATTTCATTCCCTAAGCTCATTAAAATAATTGGGTTGCTGTTGTCGATCATCAGTAGGCTTATGGAAGTATACAAATCTCAGAAGTGAATAAATAAAAATAAGTATTCTTGGCTTGTGAGCATGCTAGCTTGACAGCACCTTGACATCTGTGAGACAATTCTAATAGTTTTATTACTGATGTAGAAATGGAATATCCCCTAGAGGGCGCTATTAGCAATTATATTACCAGGGAACTGATAATATTTCAGGCTGAATATGAATGGTTAATGAAGTTTGTGTGCTGAGGCCATTGAGCAGTAATGTTACGTTTTGTTCAAGAAAACCATATTCACTTTGGGATCAATTGCCCAGAGCATGGATTTTACTGATGGGCAACACACAGGCAGCTGCTCATGGTAATGATTGGTTGAAGCTTGTGATATTACAAATTGTGAACTTTGTATGGGGTATGTTTATGTGTGTGTATCTGTCTACACACAGACACACACTCTTATTCAATGAATCAACATGCAATTGGTTGGATTCATAATCATGGTTTATATATCAAGTTATAATGTAGTTTCATTGATTATTTCTCATGCAGTGTAACAATAGCCATTATAATCGGTCAACATGGTTTATGCTTTATAGTATATAAGAAACCAGCCTTTATGTCTTATTCAACAATTAATGATTTAAACAAACTCCTAGATCAGTGCAGCATGTGAACCTAATGCATTCACTTTGTGGGATAAAAAAATGGGAAATTCTATTTAAAAACAGATATTTGGACATACCAATGGAATAGAAACAATATTTTTCAAATTATACCTAATTTCCCTTCCAAGGTTTTCCAATTAACATAGATATATTGTAGGAGGTCTTTGATCAGATCACCCTTTTCCTGTGTGTATAGTGCTTCAGAGAAACAAAACTACTTTCCCATCTCATTTTCCACAGTTGCCAGCTTGGAAAATGCCAGTTGCTAGTGATGCTAATAACACCCACACAAGGATGGGACCGAGGGATGTGAACGGGAGAAAAATGGCTCAAGGATAGGCTTAAACCTCCTCTTTCCTGCACTTTAAGGGTGGAGCCCTCTGCTGGTCATCTGAAGTCAGCAGAAGGCTGTTCGAAAGTATTTGCCTATTAACTTAAGCAGAGCACTGAAACGATATCAAGTGATTTAAGCAGAAGGACACCCCATTTAAAACACTACTCCTAACCAAAAAAGAATATCATTGTTGTGGATGCAGAGGACAAATGCAAGCAGACATTCACCACATTTGATTTAAAAGCTAGATTTGAGGGGTCCTTGGTGCTCCCTGAGCTGCTGATGTTAATCTAGTTAGGGTATTGAAATGTTTGCAAGAAAACAAGATTTGTTAAGAACTACAGAAAAGCCTCACTCAGAGAGTAAAACCCAAGAGAAGGAGGAGGAGAACGTACCTTTTGCCTCTTAAGCACAGCAACTTGTTTCAGTATCAACAAGATATCTGAGAGAGACACACAGGGACAGCATGGGAAGACTCTCCACTTCATATTTCTGCCCATTAGTCCTAAGTGTCCAATGGCTCATGGATGCAAATAAATGATGTCAACCTTTATTAAAGACTGGAAGTCTGATCATAGACATCATCCTTCATACGTCGCTTGGCTTAAGTTGAATTTGCCCAAGTTTAAACAAAAACATTTTTTTAAAAACGAATTAAGGTTGTTACAGCAGAAAATAGTTTGGTGCCTATTAAGTTGGTTAATTAAGAATACTTTCACCTCTGTGGTGTCAATGGTATAGTTCTCCATTTTTCTGGGCTTAGAAAAATGATTTCTGGAAGTGGGGTTTGTCGGCCGCAGTGGCAGGGATTTGCGAAGCTGCGCAATCCCTGCCGCGCTAGCCGTTTTGGGGCTCCGACCCAGGCGGAGTGGAGCTAGGCTGCCCTGCAGGGGCAGCTGAAGGTAGGGGGATCCGGAGAAGGGTTTGGGGGTGTTGCAGACCCCCTCCCGGCCGGCAGAACCCCCTTTTCCCAGGACGGTGCAGCGGCGGTCCGTAATGGCCGCCACAAAGAAGCTGGCAGCCGGGTTAGAATGCGCAGGAGGAAGTGGAGAAAGTGCTTGAGAGGAGAAAGTCTTTCTTGGTTCCTAGGACTCTAAGACATATTTAACAAAATTCCTGAAAAGTATGACTTTCTGAATGATACCTTCGAGAAGAGGAAAAAAGCGGCAGTTTAATGGTGCTGAAAGGATAGCTTACCCTCTTTTTACGGAATAAAAGTGAACATTAAGAAACCTATTTTTTTAGGTGAAAACTGGCTCTAAGCGGTGAGTGGGAAAGAGAGGACTTAAAAAAAAATATTTGTATGCTAAGACCTTGTTGGAGGAGATGCCTTAAGGATTGAAAGACTAAAATATATTGCAATAAGACTTTAAGAAACAGATTTGGACTTTCCTTTTCTTTAATTGATACTACCCCAGGAGGAGAGAGTGGGAACTCTGTCTTGGTTTGGACTGACTGAGAACTTTGGGATTGTCTTATTTTTCCTTTGGAATATTCTGGCTGTTGTAAGAGAAAAGAAAAGAAAAGATTTATAATGGCTTCTTCTATCGAGGAACTGAGAAAAGACTATGAGCAAGCAAAACAAAATGGTAAAGCTGGTTTGAAAGAAGCCTTCCTTTTTTTAGAAATGGCGCTTATTAATTATCAACAAACATTGCAACAGATGAAGACAGCAGAAGAAGAACAAAGAAAGGAAGCCATCTTTAATAAATCTCAGAACTCGACCAAGAGGGAAGGAAGAGGAAAAAGAAGAGAAATAAAGGACTTAAGATTTAAAAAAACATTTAAGAAAGGGAAAAACAAGGTGCAAAATCAATATAAGGATGGTAAACAAAAGGGAAGAGGAATGCGACAGAGAAGGGAAGCCAGTAAGGCAGAGGCTAGAAGAAGGGGGCTAGAAAGGTTTGTTGGGGGAAGAAGAAAGGGAAAAGGTGGAGAAAAGTTACAAAGTTTTGAAATTAAATGAGAAAAAAGAAATTTTTTTTAGGGATAAAGGATAAGTATAATTTCTTCAAAGAGATTTTGCAAGGTACATAAGATGATATTGTAGTATTGTATCAGAAATAGAAAATTTAAATGGCTTGAGAGTTGATAAGAGATTAAAATGTTGGAATGTTAATAATGATTGGTTTGAAAATATAATATGAGGGGAGATTTAGAATATTAAACTTTAATTAAAGAGTTTATTAAGATTATGGTATTGATGTTATTATAAAACTTTCATTATAGTATTTTGTTTTTAATATTTAAATCTATTGCTTAACTATGTATTTAATTGTTTTAGATGTATTATTCAGTTAGAATGTACCAAGCAAAATCGGATTGGGTATTTTAAAGATTAATTTGATTAATTTAGTGGGGAGATAGAAAGGCATCATACTCTGATTAGTGATTTCAGGAGAAATTTCTTTCTTTTTAAAAGGAATGAGACAAAGGTATAATAGAGAATGGACAAAAGATATAAATATAATGACTCAAATTAAGATGATTAATTAAGATAGAATCAAGAAGAGTGAAATATGTGGAGAAGTTAATATAGAAGACTTAGAATGGTAAATAAAATAAGTAATGATATGTAAGATGAGCCTGAATATAATTGAAGTCCATGAAAAGAGATACCTGGGTCCAAGTTACTTTCCAAAAGATCTTTTTATGTTTTGTGTGTTGTGTGATTATGTTGGTTTTTGGGGGAAAATTAATAAAACCTTGTAGAAATATAGAATGAGAATAATGGTAACTAAGTCAGAAAAAGTAGATGAAATAATAATAATAAAATTGAATAAGAGTAAAGAGAAATAAAGGGAAATTGGATAAGAGGTTTTTGGTATGTTTATATGGAAATGGTTTAAAACAGAATTATAGTTTATCTGACTTGTTAAATTTATAATGGAAAAAGGTTTAAACATGTAATGGATAATGATGACTTGTGTGTTTTGAAAATTAATAAAACTTGTTTTAAAAAAGAAAAAAAGAAAAATGATTTCTGGAGCAACAATAATTGCTTCAAAGTATTCCTCAGAGTGTTCCTATTTTAGAGCTATGTTAGAACAACTTTTGGCTTCATCCTTTTATCTTTTCTCAGTATATCAGTCTGGCTTTTCCTGTGTTTTTTGTTTCTCACAGCAAGAGCACCTTGGAGAAATCTGCTTCTCACTGCGATATGTCCCCAGTACCAGCAAATTAACGGTAGTTATCTTGGAAGCCAAAAAGCTCAAGGTTATGGATGCAGATGGATTATCAGGTATGAAGGACAGATTCCTAAGGCTCATTGTGGAGAGCAGAGGAATATCATGCTGATTTAGAGCCTGTTAATGCATGTTGCTGAAATGGATCCCAGAGTCCCATTATATTTTCAATCTCTTTTGTCTAAACTTTGCACGGACGTCAAATTCGCTGCATCATGTTGCTGTCATGTGACATTTTGTGACATTTTCCCCATTTGTGGAGCTGGGATGGGCATGGCGTGATTCATCCGGCCCGCAGGGCCCCCAATTTGACACATGTGAAGGCCCCTATTAGCTCTCTTGATTTGAATTACTGCTGATCTTGGCAGCAGGGAAGATATAACATGGCATGGAACTCTGTTGTAAGAACTACAATCCTCTCTTGCATCATGAAAGTGGGGTGAGTTTTGTCATAGCTGCTGTTTATTGGTATCACAGTGATGTGGAAGAGAGATAGGAGAACTGTATCTATCTATCTATCTATCTATCTATCTATCTATCTATCTATCTATCTATCTATCTATCTATCTATCGTAACCAAAAATCAGAAGGAATCTGATTTTCTGACTAACACATTTCATTAAAAGATAAGAGCTATTATGAGCTGTAGTTCATTTCATTTCATTCAGGTGGATCTATGTACCTGATGAAATGAGCTGCAGGTTAGAAAAGCTAATGTCTTTTGTTAAAAATTTGTTAGTCAGAAAAGAAGGGCTATCAAATTCCTCCTGATCACTGGAACAAAAGGAGATTACTCTGATTTTTGTAAGAGCTGTGGTGGCGCGGTGGTTAGAATGCAGTATTGCAGGCAAACTCTGGCCACAGCCAGGAATTCAATCCTGATGGGCTCGAGGTTGACTCAACTTTCCATTCTTCCCAGGTCAGTAAAATGAGGACCCAGATTGTTGGGAGCAATCTGTAACCGCTTAGAGGGGGAGTGTAAAGCACTATGAAGCGGAATATAAGTCTAAGTGCTATTGCTATTTTTGTTTAAGGAAAGGGAACCATATAACATTTGAGTAATACGATTTGTTTTGGTTGTGAAAGCTGGTGGGGATGAATTATATTTTTCTCCCAAAAACTCACAACAACATTACAGTTTCGTGATGACCTTTTCATGGAGGTTCAGTGTTTTTCTCCCCTCTTCCATGCCAAATACTTAGTCAAGCTACAAGGCTGCTGGCAGAACCACCAAGCTTTATAATAAAGGAGCTAATATTTGAGTTAATATTTTTTTATGGAGATCCAAAAGCTTGCAATATGGTATTCGGAAACACTTTAATGTCTGGGGAAAATTCTTTTTGGATTAAATTGCCTCAACTGTTCTTTGCTTTTACTTTCCACACCAGACCCATATGTCAAAGTGCAACTTATTCTGAACAAAAAGAAATGGAAGAAAAAGAAGACAAGTGTGAAGAAAAACACATTAAGCCCCTACTTCAATGAAGCGTTTGTTTTTGAAGTGCCTTTCAACTTGATCCAGGTAGGCCCAGGAGAAGCCATTTCATAGCAGAACCAGGTTACTGGAGAACAAAATAATCTCTAGAAGCATCATTGCTTTTGCAGAAGTTTTTGAGCTCACGTTACTTAAGCCTGCTGTAAAAATGTATCTTCTTATGCAGTCCTTGTTTAATGACTGCCCTGTTTACAAATGTTTGACGTTACAATGGTACTGGAAAAGTAACTTTAGGACTGTTCCTTGCATTTATAACCATTGCAGTGGTCATGTGATCATTATTTCCCTGATTCACAGCTGGCTTCCATCAAGCAGAGCCGATGGAGAAGCCAGCAGTAAAATTGCAAGTCGTGATCATCTCATGTCTCGCTTAGCTATTATGGGTGCTTTGCTTACCAGTCATGATGGATGTCTTGTTGCAGTCATGTGATGTCTTGCTTAATGACCACATGACTTAGCAATGGAAATTCTGATCTCAATAACAATCGTTAAATGAGGAATACTTGTACTGAAGTCTGTTTTGGTTCTTATTGTGACTTCATTCCTGCTACTGTGCTTCTCTTTTGCTACAAGAAGCTATTAACTAAACTAAATTAACATAATAACTAAGAAAGAAAGAAAAATATCAACACCATATTTAACACTTACCATAATGGTGTCAAATAGGGTTAGAGGAGTCTGCTCTTTTGACATCTTGCAGTAACATTGTAAGTGTTATTTTGCCAGGGTGCATCGCAAGACATCGTGGAAAGTTTAAAGTCCTTATCCATGAATCTTTATTATGCAGCTCTTTTAAGCAGGATTTGGGCAGACATTTGAGAAATAATAATGTATGTGAGCACAAAAGAGGGACATAAAGTGACAAAAACTATAATGTTAAAAAGGCATGAACTCCCCGAAATGTTCTCCATGCAGAGAACGCCTTGTAAGGAGATATGAGATTTCTCTGTTTGCATTGTAAAAACCATCTTTCTCCCTTGTTTTCCCTTCCTTTTTGTCTTCTCATCTCTCTGATTTGTAATTTTCATTCTAGAATGTAGACCTGGTGATCTCAGTCTGGGATCGTGACAAAGTGACCAAGGATGACCAGATCGGAAAGCTGTTTCTCAGCTGCCGAGCTACAGGGAACCAGTTGCGCCACTGGTCAGATATGCTGGCTAATCCTCGCAGGCCTATGGCACAGTGGCACAGTCTGCAGCCTGTGGAAGTCATTGACAAAACTCTGGGACTGAAGACACGCTTCAAGCTGCCACTACCCAGCAGCTAACCCACCCACTCCAAACGGTTCTCTCTATGCCCCTCCACTCTGGAAGGAAACCCACAGCTATTATTGACAAAGGAAGACCTGATAGCACAAATCACCACATCAGGTTCAGTTGAACATATAGCTGTAATTATTCTAGACAAGGGGAGGCAAGGCAAGGCATTATGCCACTGTGTCCCACATTTAGGTAACCAGCAGTTATCTCCAGGCATCCTCCCATCAGGATCATTCTTCTGAAGAGGATTTGAACCACTGCACAGGTCTCTTTATTGATGTTCTCTGGGGCTGGAGAAGATAAGGAAGCAAGAGAATGACAAGTTGGCCAAAGTGGGAGATGAAAAACCAGTGCACCAACCTGCGCGCTTCCCTTTTAATGTCTTTAACATGGAGGCTGAAAAAACCCACTGCCTGTGTAAATTGGGATGGTTGGGTGGGAAAGAATGGCAAAGCCTTTGCACTTTAGGAAGAAGGGTGGTATGGAAAATTGTCCACCCCATAGTGTCAGAGCAAACGTAGCAAAATAGCAGAACTGGAAGTGAATCAACTTATCAGCTGATGATTTCTCTAAGTCTAAAGGTATTCTGGAGACACAGAGATGTGGGGCCAATCTTAGATCCAATCTTGTAAATCCAACAAAAATTGACATGTTCAACAATGGTATGTACTGTACTATCATGGATTAAATCTATTGCTTTACTTTGATGAGAAAAAAAAAACATGTAGCCCTTCAAAATCAAGCTATTAACATATCAGTATATGGACTTGTGTGGGTCAGGTTTTTTCCTCTAGATTTAAGGAGAAAACAAAACTTGAAAATAACTGTGGTTAGAGTTGTGCCCCCTGTCCTTTATTAAATATTTTAAAAATAATTTACTTTGCCATTCAAGATATGTGTGCAGTCATTTATAAATGTTTCCTTTGGCATTGCTAGCAGCTCTTTGTGTGAGTGTGTGTGTGTGTGTAAGCTTAAAAAAAGGGTTCAGATGAAACAAATGCAAATAATGACTGTATATATGAAATGAATAATTTAAATTGTGGATTCTTTGTTCTCAAGGATCAAAAGAAAGGCTACCATTCTATCTCTTTAGGGATGCACCAATGCCCCCTTGCTTGATGGGATGCTTCAAGATGGCAGAAATACTAATTTCTCATTATGTTTGCACCTGACATAAAGCCTTACTCCCATTGTGCATTTACGTGACATATATGTTTTCTTCTTCTTAGAAGAAGTAATAATTAAAGAGTAATAATTAAAAATGATAGCAAACCACAGCCAGTAAAACAAACTAACTGATCTTTTTTAAAGAATAGCTGTATATTATTCTATCGTACCCCTTATCTTATACTTTATCTCAAGGATCCCTGCTGGGTTTGTGGTTTCCCTGTTGATATTTGCAATGGCCTCTGTATCTATTGGTGCAATACAATTGCAAAGAAGTTCTTTTTCTGTGTTTCAAAATCTGGTTGCTGCTGTGGGATGCAGTGAGCTTCTGTCACACACTCCAGCTCCTGCCAACCCAGCAGTTTGAAGGCGGGAGACCGCAAGTAGATAGATGGGTACCCCTTTGATGGGCAATTTAATTTGGACATGAAAGGGCCCCCCAATTAGGCATCCCCTGGACAATGGTCATGTCACTTTTCAATCCTTTCAACCCAGAAGTGCTTCGGTACTCCTGACATGAATTTAGTACTAGTAGCATCCTATAGATATGAGATATGGGACATGATACACCAGATGGAGCATCACATGGCAAACACTACATTGAATAACAAAATCAGCCACACTAGCCAATTCTGTGGAAGAGCTGATCCTTTTATCTACTCTTTATTAGCTGAGGTTGCTTGATTTAACCAGGCACTCTAGGAAAAGCAACAGGAAGCAAAGCAAAAGCAAAAGCAAAACAAAACAGCTAAACATTGTGCTTTTAAAACTAGGTGACATTTGGATTGTTGCAAGCAATTCACGCTTAGAATTCTAAGAAAAAGCATTTGCATCACTATAATACGCAGACATCTCCTTCTTCATGAGACAATCAAACTTCTTTGGAAAGCTAGTCTGCAAATAGGCAGAGAGGCATTCAAGAATACAAGGATTTCTGATAAAGAGGTTTCTTGTAAAAAAATTAATGAAGGCATTACATCTTGCAGAAAAATTAATGAAGCCATTACAAAACAATTCCAGGGACTGCAGGTTATCAAAAGTAAATCCTATTGATAAAGAAACCCAATTTCGCATTCTTTTCAATGTAACGAGGTAGAAGCCATTTCTTTGAGGGCAGAGGGATGATTTCCACAAGCACATAAAAGACAGACATTCCTTCATGATGTTTGGCTCCCGTTCCCACAGGTGCCATTTATGACCAGATGAGAACTTGCTGCAAAATATCAAAGAGTCTTGACTTTCATGGTCGGTTCTCAAATTGAACTCCACAATTAAAGCACCTTTGGTGTTCAGCCTTTGTTAAAATATAAGCTCTGTTGATTTCAATTACATACAGTTGTTTTTCATTTAGTGGGAACATTGAGACTTGTATATACATAGGTTTTTAGCTCCATTATATGAGACAGCTAAGTTTGACTACATAGCTTAGTTACCAAACAAATCTTGAATATCTATATATGCAAAAGGTAAGCATATATACATACATGCATACACATAAACATATATATGAAATATATTAAAAAGTAAAGATATATACCCTTATCAAGCAAGAAGTCAGTACAATGTTCAAATGTTCAAAATTTAGCACCACCTACTGAGAAAAATGTGAATGTGTTTATGAACCTCAAGGCATTGTCTTACCGAGATTGATGTCACCATCAAAAGTGCTACCATACAGATATTTTAATAATTTCCACTATTCATATAACTTAAATATGGATGTTCTAGCCACTCACCCTGCCAATCGGGTAAAACAAGTCAGATATCAAAGGAGTTATTGTAATTAAAATACAGTGAAAGTAGCCTTGTTTTTAAATTACTTTAATCATTCTGCACAACAGAATTTGGAAGCTGATCTGTTTTGTTCAATGATTTCAGTTGTTGTAAGTTTTACAGCCTTAAATAAGAATGAATAAATGAAGTTCCAGAATTCAGAATATAGACTCAGTTGCATTAAAACTCATTGGGTGAAGCCTTAAGTTGAAAAAGAAATGAGCCAATGCAAAGCAGGAAATGAGCAAAGGAAATGAGCCAATGCAAATCAGGTCCTTTGTGGGACACCTAGAAGCAAAGATGTCCCTTTTGGGAGCCCTTCTCCAGTGCCTATTGTAACAGCATGTGGAAATAACCTTGAGATACATGGGGTAGAGCCAGAGCCAGGGCAACAGTTCTATACGTGGCACTTAGCCTGCAAAAGGAATGTGGGCATGGCAAGCATTTCAGAAGGCACCCTCCATAGAATCTTGGACTGTAAAGGTGGGGGAGGGAAGAGATGTATTTTCAGACTTGCAAGTTTCAGGGAGTGTAACCTTACAATAAAGTTAGAGCTAGTACTTCTGGATGTACATCTTATTTGGACAATCCCGCAAGACTGAGAACTATCACTCTTATGGGTCATTCACTGCTACCTGAGTACAGAAAGAGCTGAATTTGTCCCTATCTCAATCTCAGTGCACCCCACACCTTTACTACGATATATGTTTGAGTTTCAATTCAGAACTGTTATTTCCCAATCTGAGCTGCTGTAAACTCTTCTTCAGTACTTTGTTTTATTTTAACAGCAGCCCCAGCTCCCACTGGCTTCATGCCTGGCATGTCTGTTCTCCTCCAGTGGTTGGCCACTGTTCTGGGTATTGGCCATTTCACCCTGAATTATCAGACTTTTGTTTTCTGATGCTTAGCAGGAGATCAAGTGCTAGCCTGTTAAGAATAGAATAGAACAGAATTGAATTGAATTCTTTATTGGCTAATGTGATTGGACACACAAGAAATTTGTCTTGGTGCATATGCTCTCGGTGTACATAAAAAAGATACATTCATCAAGAGTCAAGAATCATCAGGTACAACACTTAATAATAGTCATAGGGTACAAGCAATCAAATCATACTAGGAAACAGTCAATATAAATCATAAGGATACAAGTGACAAAGTTACAGTCATACAGTCACAAGTAGGAGGGGATGGGTGATAAGGAGTGATGAGAAGATTAATAGTAATAGTAATGCAGACTTTGTAAATAGTTGGACAGTCTTGAGGGAATTATTTGTTTAGCAGAGTGATGGTGTTCGGGAAAAAACTGCCCTGCTCTAGTTGTTCAGGTTAAGTCAATGGACTATCCTTAAACTTAAAAATGCAACTCCATTCAACCAGTGGTGGGATTTAAAATATTTTACTGCCGGTTCTGTGAGCATGGCTTGGTGGGCATGGCATGGCTTGGTGGGTGTGGCTTGGTGGGTGTGGCTTGGTGGGTGTGGCAGGGGAAGGATACTGTAAAATCTCCATTCCCTCCCCACTTCAGGGGAAGGATATTGCAAAATCTCCATTCCCTCCCCACTCCTGGGGGAAGATTACCACTGGTTCTCTGAACTACTCAAAATTTCCACTACCGGTTCTCCAGAACTGGCCAGAACCTGCTGAATACCACCTCTGCATTCAACCCTTTCGTTTCTTATCTTTTCAATTTCTATCCAGGCCGAGTAAAGCAAACCTTTGCTTTTCCAACCCTCTTCTTGCAAAACTTCTTTTCCTTAATTTTTTTTTAAAAAATACCTTTAAGTTGCAAAATAAGTACACTGCCACTTCATTTCTACAAAGGAAGTGAGGAACATAAAAACAATTGTTCCTTTTGCATTTATTATTGTAGGATTGGAGCTTTGATGGCATCATCGGGGGAGGGAGGAAAGGAAGGGTCAAAGGAGATAACTGAGAAGGGGCTACAAGTATCCACATGTGAAACATCTGGTAAAGTCAAGGAAAAGATTGGGGACTAGTGAGAAGGAAAACCCAAGCAAGGGTTAAGACTTGTGGTGGCTGAAGTCCTCATTTAGTCCAGTTCTGCTGTCAACCCACTGCAATTTGGACGAGCATTTTCAGTTGGTTTTAGAAGCAGTAGCAACATAGAAACAAGCAGCTTTAACTGCAATGCCTAATTGCCTTATGTTCACATACTTACTGAACCATAAATTATCCAGATAAACTTGAGCAGAGTGAATTGTGCAAAGCTGCCCACCTTTTTATGGTTGAGTATATTGTGAAAACCTTGGGGAAAATTGAGTAACTTGGGGTTAAGTTCATGAGTTAGCATGTTGAATGGTTCATATAGCAACAGCCTGTCTGTTCCCAGGCTAGTTTTTTTGGGTGGCAGCTCAAGCTAAATTCTGTACCAGCTGGCTTCCTGTAAGATGGATCTTGTTTGCAAAATAATGTACTTTTAAATTAACAAGTGACTTCTATAACTGGTAGGGATGCACCCTTTTGAGGAGAGCAATTTGGTAGAGCCATGAGACCCACTGGAAGAGGTTAGAGTTTTTCATTTTGCTTCACGTTTTGTGGCTTTTCAAGAGTATAAACCCTATTTAAGAATGTAAAGTATAGTTTTTTTTGCAGATGTTTATATTTCTTGCCCCCAAATGACAGGATGCTACAAAGTCAAGGGTAGCCATTCAGATACAAGAAAATGAATTTTAAAACCCACAAACTACCTAAAACATACAAGGAATAGAGTTTTCTTATGGCTCACCAAACTTGGAATCAGTGATAATCCCCAACTCATCTGAAGATTTTATGGTTTCATCAGACATTCTTCTTTTTGTTTAAACTTTTTGAGCATTGTGTTGTGATGAGAGTTTGCTTAATTGTCTTTTCTTTTAAATCCAGGTCAGCAGCACCTAATGCTCTGTTTAGAGGATATAGATCTCATAGGTAATAAGTGAACATACCAGGAGGCCTAAAAGTTATTTCAATTAAAATCTGAAAGCCCATCTAAACCTGTGTTGAGTTTGCATTCAGGCACAGAAGCAAAATTCAGCAAATGGTGGAACCCAGAAGCAAAGCTCAGCATCTTGACCTTTATAGGAATAAAGGTACAGCACATCAAAGGGTCCCTCGAGCAGAGAAGCTTAAATATATCGAACTCTATGGGGTGATGAATCTGTCTGTAAGTGTCAACAAAAAATATCTGATTAAATGCATAGACTATAGGAGAGAAGTCTGCAGGCTGTTTGTGTCACAAAACTATTTGTATTCATAAACTGTTTATTTAATCTTTTCATGTATTAATTATGTGATTCCCAGGACAATGTATGATAAACAGGCTGCAGATTTCAAGAAATCAGTCATCACTACCCAAAACACAAAAGCACAAACTCATAACACAGTAGCATTTTGCACACATTAGGGCCATTGAGTTTACTGCTGTGGTTGCTGTTATGATTTAAATCCCCAATCCCAATCCCTGGTCCAAGGATCGGCACCAGTCTGTGGCATGCCAGAAATCCTGCCAGGAAAACAAGCAAAGCCCCATCTGTGGTGTTGAGGTAATTCCCCGTTAGGAGAATGAGCGCATACAAGGAGACGTATTTGAGAGAAGTGTTTGAATAATACACACACAGAACACAGATACACTGTACAGTAAATGTAGGTTTTTACTTCCAGAAAGGTTTAAGCAAAGTCCAAAATAAGCAGTCCAAAGTCATTCACAAGTTAAATCAGTCAGTTTTTCAATCCAGGGATAATTCAATAACAAATTCCAGTGTCAAAAACAGTTCAGTATCAGACTTACATTAAATCCAGTAATATCAGTCAATTAGAAGAAATGGAGCAACGGCAATATTTTCCAACAGAAGGAAACAGAGATACACTTACACTCTCTTTTGAGACTCAGACTAAACAACCCAGGTTTCTGGCTCCATCTTATGGCCGTTTGAGAAACCACACCCAATTGCATGCTCTTGCATTCCCTTAAAGATATAGTACTAAAATGTTTATCCTGGTTTATATATTTCTAACCCAAATACCTGTTAGGTGACTTATATTCCTAACATGTGGGATGCAGGAAGCACATGAAACTATGCCCCCTCCAGTCCACAGAAAAACCTCTCTCCACGGAACCGGTCCCTGATGCCCAAAAGGTTGGAGGCCTCTGGTTTAATCTATGTACCTTTAAAATTCTAATTGTCATGACTTTTAATTGGGTGAAATGGTGCATCTCAGTGCAACCATTTTTAAAACAAAGTACCTCAAGTGGGCTAAATTACAGAATGTGTCCAGACTTTGGGATCTGTAATTCCCGAAGGAGTGAAATTTGGGGAAGATGTGACTGCTTCAGTCCCTGTGATGACCCAGGGTGGAATACAAAATAAACACAGTCACAAAAAACAGGTAAAGCCCCTTTTATTCCTTCACTTTGCTTCCAAGCTTCAAATATCCTTGACTGGAGACAAAAAACTCCCACATGAGCAGTTACAAGAAGGAGGAAATGCTATTTAAACTAAAAATGCCTATAAATTACAAAGAGTAAAAACCAACACAAACCAGGTAAGATAAGGGCTTGAAGACATCCACAGATATCAGAACACACACTGGGAAGGACACCAAACTCAGAGAGGAACAATAAACTAGAGATATTTCCACGCTTTGTTTCTAGCACTCTCCTGTACACATGTCTGTCCTTGTTGTCAGCTGCAGCCCATGAAGAGGATCAAGGCCCTCTCCTTCCCAGTAGACCATGTCTCTCTCTTATCCTCTCCTCCATGCATGCCCTAGGATGGAGAGGGGATGGGCCTGGGTCCTCTTCTGAGTGCCCAGCCGGCCTCTGCCCTTCCCCAGCCTCCTCCACAACCTCCGGAGCCATACTTCCATTCCCTGTGGGCTGTTCCTCCTCTCCCTCAGAGTCAGTCTCCACCAGGGGCATAACAGCCCCTTTGTCTCCTGCTGTGTTGCTGGGATGTTGCTGCGATTACATGGTCTTCATTTTCAAACTTCTGTGGCATTTTCCTAGTCAACCTCGCTTTTCCTCACTGCCTCCCCATCCAGCAGCAATCACTTTCCTGACTCTTGGAAAGGGAAGTGGAGGCTCAGTGGCTAAGATGCTGAGCTCTTGTCAGTCAGAAAAGTCAGCAGTTTGGTGGTTCGAATCCCTAGCGCCGCATAACGGAGTGAGCTCCCATTACTTCTGCCAACCTAGCAGTTCGAAAGCATGTAAAAATGCAAGTAGAAAAATAGGGACCCCTTTGGTGGGAAAGTAACAGTGTTCTGTGTACCTTTGGCATTTAGTCATGCCAGCTACATGACCACTGAGATGCCTTCGAACAGCGCTGGCTCTTTGGCTTTTTAATGGAGATGAGCACTGCTGGAAGAACTGGAAACGACTAACATGTATGTGCGAGGGGAACCTTTACACACACACACACACACACACACACACACCTATCTCTCTCTCTCTGTGTGTGTGTATGTGTGTGTATATAGACAGATTAGATAGATAGATAGATAGATAGATAGATAGATAGATAGATAGATAGATAGATAGAGATAGAGATAGAGATAGAGATAGAGATAGATAGAGATAGAGATAGAGATAGAGATAGAGATAGAGATATGAAAGAACAGGCTTTCACCCAAGTTTTATAAAAATTATATGGAATGAATGAAATTGTTTCTATCTAGCACAGCGGTGCCCAACCTTTTGGGCAAAAGGGACAGGTTCCATGGAGAGAGGCTTTTCCGCGGACCAGAGGGGATGTGGTTTTGCATGCTGCCTGCATTCCATAGATGGGGCTTTGCTTGTTTCCACGGGCCAGTTGCTGACATGCCATGGCCCGGTGCTGGTCCATGGACCAGGGGTTGGGGACCCCTGATCTAGCATATGCACTTGGATGTCTTCATCACAATATCTCAAACAAATCTGTCTTCCTATTTTTCTTTTCTTGCAACATCTCTGGTAATCTTCGGTAAATCAAACGAGCAACTGTATTGTAAATTCAGACCATTTTTTCCTCACTATTCGGATTAAGACTTCATACTCAGTTACATGGACAATGCTGAATAAAAAATGTAATGCAAGGAAAAAAGTGGTTATGGAAATGTAAAAGAAAGACAATATTGTATTGTTGGCAAATCCAATCCTGCAGAATTAGGATTAGGTTTAGGGTGGGTTTTCCCCCCCATTTTTTCACATACTAGATAATTTTACTTTTTCAGTGCATTTTTGTGTTCTGTGACAATTTGATTTTATAGCACTTCTCTTGTTTTCTTTTCCTCCCTCTTTGCTTCAGTGGGTCACAGACAAGTACCTACTCATTTGAAATTTCTCGTGATGGAATTAAGCCACTGGCCAGTCTTTGGGACCTGTTTTCATTGAAACCATGAGGTTTAGCATGCTATAAAATTTATAGCACAGTTTACTTAAGTTAATATTCAGTGAATAATATATTGAAAGATTGCCGTTTTAAGGTCTCTCTCTTTACGGAAAGATGGTAACATTTGTAACCAAACAACCTGTACACTTCATTGCAATAAGTGGAGCCATTTCCTGAATTACTTCACGGGTATACCATTTTGAAAGTGTTGTTTTAAGGCAATGCTCTGACTCACTGCATTGGTCTGATGAAATGTCCCTTGCACAGGAGACGCCTCATTGAATTCTGATTTTGCTTAGTCCAAATTGCAGAAGAATTTGGTTCAAGGTAACAGAATGAAGAAATTTCTTGGATGACAAGCAAAACTTTTACAAGGAAAAACAAAGAATGTCTTGTTGTCTTTTGAAAAAGCACCTTTGGTACAACCATCACCTGATGACTGAGAATCTCCATAGATATTTAGCTTGCACTTTGGGGTGAACACCCTTTAAATGGTGCAGAAGTATGAACAGATTTCCAGAACAGCTGTGGACTACAGGAACATTTGCTCTTCAATTTGACATGCAGACAACTCAGACTGATCCCCAACAGCCTGCACCTATGTTCAACAGTGAAAGGAAACAGGGAAGAAAACATCCTACAGGCCTCAATAACTCTCAGAGACAGTGCGTGCTAATGACCAGATGACTACAAGGAATATAAATCCTTCCATTCTTCATCATTCAGTCAGAACTGAAGAAGCTTCTTGGATGAGAAGCTAAATGTCTTCAAGGAAAAAGAAAGAAACTCCAGTTGTCTTTTGAAAAAGCATCTTTTTGGGGTATTTTGAGGAAATGTTTTGCTGCCTAGAAACCTTAAATAAATTGGGATAGATTTTGATCCTTATTTAATTATCATTGAATTGTCTTTGTTCTCATGTCATGTTTCTCTGGGGTAGGACTGAGGGGAAAGAGAGTTAATTTAAATCCAAAATAGTTCTGGAACTATCTGAGCTAAATCAATTCTTTCTGGTTAGCTAAATTTCCCAAATAGGAATGAGATCAATCTTTTTGTCTTTTTTATTGGGTTTTTTTTTTTTTTTTGCTTTTAAAAAATTCCACAAAGATAAAAGTACAAAGGAAAAGGAAAAACATCTAGTGCTTTTTTAAAAAAATGAAAAAATACAACAAAAGTAAAAGGAAAAAGGATGCAGGCAGCACATATAAAATATATCATGTTAACAGTAAAATGTTAGAATTCTCTATATAATTATTTAATGTAATTATTGAATGTGTGTGTGTATGTGTGTGCATTTCTAACATATTTATATACCTATCATTTTAATGTACTGTATTTTGTATAAATGAGTCCCATAGTTTGTTATATTTGTCCATGCAAAGCTTATAGGCAATCCACTCATAAGTGGCAAGTGCAATCAAGTTTTCAATCATATGGTTGAAATGGGCCATACCTTTATCTTTCCCTGCTGCACTGCCACTCTTTTAGCCAGGATAAGGGCATGATGAATCCATTTATATTGTCTGGTTATCAAATTTAAAGTATGAGATATATAGTTCAAAAAATATTACAGTCTGAAATGTTAGGTTTTGTTGCACAATTATAGTTATAATCCAATTCTTTTCTCCAAAACTAGGTAAGTGGTAGGAGATTGCAAAAACATATGTTTCAAAGAAGGATTGTCTTTGTTATATCTTCAACAGAATTCTGTTTTTGATAGTCCTTTTCTATATAAATGTAATGAAGCCCATTACATGCCCAGTAACATTCTAAATATTACCGTATTTATCGGCGTATAACACGCACTGGCGTATAACACGCATCTTCATTTTAAGGGGGAAATTTCAGGAAAATTTTTTTTTTAAAAAATTCTGCCTGCCTGCCTTAGTTTCTGGTTGTTTGGGAGCAGCTTCGGCTGAGAATAATAACTATTCGCCTCTTTTACTCAGCCGAAGCTGTTCCGATTCAACCATTAACGAAGGCAGGCAGGCAGGCAGAGAACGGAGCACTGCGGGCGGGCGGGCGGGCGGACGGGGTGGGGGTGGGGAGAGGCGACAGGAAAAGCCCCCGCTTCTTTGAAGCAGTTTCTTCCTGTGCTGGTGGAGGAGCGAGAGAGCAACTGAGAGAGCTGACCCAGAGAGAAGGACAGGCTTCGGTTGCTTCCTCCCTCCCCTTCTTTCATTTGTGTCCTTGATCCCCGATCCCAGCAGCATTCACCGAAGGCTTAACATTATATCGGCGTATAACACGCATACATCATTTGCCCCCTATTTTCAGGGGAAAAAGTGCGTGTTATACGCCGATAAATACTTTTTGTTGTATAAATTGTATTTAACATTCATTGACATTCTTGCTATGAAAGTTAAAATACTGCCCCTTGTCTGGGCAACATGAAAACTTCTCATACTTTATTCCATCCATGTCTTAACAGTTCCTTATCACATTAACTTATTGATAACAAGTATCCATAGAAACTTATGGTAAATTTTTGTTTTTAAAGTGTTTAACATATTGTTCAAATATCTCAGGTGTCTCAGAAGCTGAAAACACCCAGACACAATCTGAGCAATGTGGTCTATGCAGTACAATGCAGTGAACCATGTGCAGATCTGTGCATTGGGGAAACAAAACAACCACTTCATAAGCGCATGGCACAACATAGGAGAACAAACCCATCATGACTAGATTCATCAGTCCATCTGTATTTAAAAGACAAAGGCCACCCTTTTGAAGACAGAGAGGGCTGCTGGTTTGAAAGAGGGGCCAAAGAAGCCATCTATGTCAAAATTGAACAACCCTCCTTCAATAGAGGGGGAGAGATACGGCATTATCTATCTCTAGTCTACAACACAGTCCTTCCAATAGTTCCAAGAAGGCTTCACACCCATTTGTACCACTCAGGTGACCTTGATGGCACAGATAAACCTCCAGGTGGCCTTATGACTTGCTAAAAGAATGCAAATGACCAGCTGTCTGCAAGGACTATAAATCCTTCCATTCTCCACTATCCAGTCAGAGCTGAAGAAGCTTCTTGGATGAGAAGTGAAATATCTTCAAAGAAAAACCAGAAAGTCCAGTTGCCTCTTGAAAAAAGCACCTTTGGGACAACCATGACAGGATGGCTGAGAATCTCCATAGACATTTCTATTGATACATTTGCAATGGGCTAGAACAATTAAAGTGCAAATTGTAAAACACAAAAGTACCATTGCGGCAAGATGGGCAGGAAGTAAATTTAATAAATAAATATATGTTAAACTTAAAAATCAATGTCACTTAAATAAGTTCAGTGAATAACTGGTGTAAGAAATTAAATTTTACTGTTTCCCTGAATACTGGAAAAATAGGGTGGGGTTGAGGGTGACAAATATACTCCATTGTGGAGGGTATTTTATAGCCTAGGAGCCACATAGGATAAGGTCCTCTCCTACTGCCAGGTATGTGAGTTTTAGCATCAAGGCTGCTCAAAAGAATTTCTTGCTGATGTAAATAGCTGAAAAGGTTCAGAGTTGGGCTTAGTCAGTCACTAAGCATCATTGCTTTAAAAAGCAATATTAGGACCTTAATCTGTGCTCAGATTATCATTGAAGATCCTTTGTTTCAGGCATCCTATAATACTATAATCTTTCACTGGGTTGGAGCTTCGGCATTTTATCCCAAATGTGATATTTCAAGCCCCACATAAGGCATCTTGCAGTAGTCAAGAGGGAATGTAACTAATGCATGGATACTGGTTGCAAAATCCACCCAGCTAGAGCAAAGTTTATAGCTGACCACTAGCTATAGCTAGCTGAGTCAATGCACTCCTTGCCAGAGTCATCACCTGCAAGTCCAGTGGCCCCTGGAGGGCAAGGAGCCTCTCCAAACTTCAAATTTACTCTTCCCGGGGAAGTGCAGAACAATCCTTAAATTCAGTTTTCTTCTACTGACAGTACCTCTGCCTTACCTATATTTAATTCCCCATTTTTCTCCCTCCCCTACCCCATTGATCTTAAGTAACATTCCCAGTTGCTAAATATTTCTGTAAAATTAGACTACAGGGACCAGTATAGCTGGCTGTCATCAGCATCCTAAGGGCGCCCCACTCAGCACTCTAAATGGTCTCACCCACTGGTTTCATTTAGATGCTAAACAGCATAGAGGGCAAGATAGAACCATATATAGGGCATCATAGGTTAGTGCCCTTGGTGTCAAACAATAGTCACCCAGCACCACCTCCTGGATGCTTCAAAAATAGATAAATATATATTTTAAAGAAACTATCTCTGCAGCTACTAGATCTGCAGAGCCATCTATACTGGAAAGTCTGTAGGTCTTCCAATTTTCTACCATGAATCACTCTCATCCTGCCCAAACCTGGGGCAGTTTTACATAATGGTGATGGCATTCACACATTTTCATCATGCTCTGTGATCCATGCTAGGGGGGAATGTCACAGTATATCAACAGGTTCATGCATTCTGAGTGCCTAGTTTATTCATACTGGCTTTGCTCCATCTCCTTGGAGACTTCTTTTGCTTTGGTTTGGGAGTCACTTCAGGTTCTGGGAGTGAGAGATGGGTGGTTCAAGAAATACTAACAAAGGGAAAAAGAAGTTGACCCGAGGTTCTACTCTCACTGTACCTGTTGATTCCTTACCACAAGGATCTGTTGGCATTAGCTGGATTGACTGTCGTCTGCTGGTGTTTTGGCTGCAGCTCTACCAGCAGGTGGCAAAAGAAAACCAGCTTGTCTCCAACAACGCAAGTGATGTACAACTTGGGCATTTAAATATTAAGGAAGGTGCTCTTCTCCATTGCAAATATGTAACAAAAGTCCATTCTTCTGGCAAGGAGGAGCTACGCAGAATCTGCTCATTTGACATCTCCCTACTGCAATCTGCATGCAGGACTGGGGGAGGGGGGAAGTGTTAATATATGGCTGGCATCTCAACAGAATGAATGAATTAGCCCTTCTTTTTCCTGGTTTGCAGTTAGATGGAAAATATAAATCAGATGTTGGAGTTTTTCTCAATCTCATAACTTTTACTTCATATAAATAAGGCCATTCTTCTTTACCAACCTCTTGCAGTAAAATCCCCCCGCCCAACATTCAAGTTCTGAATATTGAGGTAGTTTGAAAACTGAATGTTAGTGCAAGTTGACAAATTATTAATAAAATCGATTGAAAGTAAACTTTGAAAAAGCATCTCTCAACCCACATAGTTTGAGAATACATACAAATACATTTCTAATCTTTGGGAGCGATGCAAAAGTTTATGTATCCATCTGAAGTTATTTATTTATTTATTTATTCATGTATTCATGTATGTATGTATGTATGTATGTATGTATTATTTATTTATTTGTTTATTTATTTATTTATTTATTTATTTATTATTTATTTATTTATTTCCTGCCTAGGAAGTATGATGGGTAAATTGATCAGGACGCTGGGTTGACAAGCAGCAAGCCCGTGTTCGAGACCCAAGGGCAGGGTGAGCTCCTGTCCTTTGCTCCAGTTCCTGGCGGGGACATGAAAGGAGTTTGAAGTACTTCCTCTGAACCATTTTTGAAGTGCACAGCCCTAACAAACCACCCCCATTCACTTCAACTGAGAAGTCAGGAAGTCAGAATTCAGCAGTAATTCTGCAGTAAACACGCTAAGTACTATATTGCCCCTTAAAACTGTACATGGTAATATTAATATAGATATATGCTGGAGGTTACTTAAAGCATATTTCATGAAGAACTGATCACACAAACAGCCATGTAAGGGTCTCTGAACAGTGAAATGGACAGCATATAAATTCAATAAATAAAAACTAAAAATAAATATTAGTGTTCAGCCTAATCTACCTCTGTCTTCTTAAGGAAGGATGTGTACAACTTAGATAAATCATTACCGTAGTTAGCATGCACAACCAATGCAAAATTCAGTGTGTGTATCTTTTCATCCCTCTGATTCACCAGATTAATTTTCCCTACATAATGCCTAAAATCAATAACTGGTAAAGATCCCTACTTCTCTTTAGAGGATTGCCTGATAGAGTAGGGTGCCTGATTTCTCCAAGGTTCCTTCGGGGTTTCCCAACTGACTGCATTAATTGAGGGTGGTGATTTGTATTTCTGGATCCTTGCACACTATTGGTCTGAGGAAGGCTTCATGCCCTTAAAGAGAGATTTTTTTTTGCTGAGCTGTTTAAGAAACCCATTTATACCTCCTGAGGAAGCCGGCTACTTGTGGCTTGCCAGTCGAACCTGCCCTCCCACCAGCGCTCTCTGTATTTCTTCTTGGGACTTGGTGAGCCCTTTGCATGTCTCTTACTCATCTCTCTTTACCTTTAAGGGAGTAAAAGGAAAGAATAGAAGTGCTCTGGTGCTTAGATTAACAGTGTGTGCTTGGCTGAATGATAGGATCTAAAAGTGAGCATTGAATCAAAAAGCTACTCCCCATCATCTGCCAGGAAGTCCCATTTCTCCCCTAACCCCTACTTTTAACCTACACATTTTCATTTGACATTCTCCCCACTATGTTTCTTGTTGCTCTCACTCCATTCAAGAATGCCAGTCCGGTCTGTGGCACTTCGGAAGGGAAATGCTGACATATTTCTCTTCTGTTCTAACTCTCATACATTAAGGGAGAAAGTTGAAAAAAATATAAATTTGCATGCTGGCTAAATTTACCTGGTTGTTGTTGTTGTTGTTGTTTTTTTTCATCATCCAGCCTTGTCAGATGAGGAAGCTTGGACAAAAAAAAAAAGCAATTTTTGCTTTGCCAAAAGAAGTTTTGGGGCAGAAAGAAACAGAATTGATGATCTGTTCAAGAAGCAGTTTGAGGCTGCAGGCAGCAAACACTAAAACTGCTTGTTCAAAGGGAGCCAGGAAGTTATCACACTTCACATTTGCTGGTAAAAAATAAATTAGAAGGGAGAAATTGTTTTTCATTTCAGGGAGGCCAAGCTGTGCTGCTTTCCCAAGCTGTGGGCTGACATTTTTTGTCAAAGTTATTGTCGCTCATACTTCGGGCTCCTGTCGTTGCCACAGTGACTCCCTCACAACTTGTGTGGCTGGGCTTGGAAAAGGCTACAATCCAAGGAGACAGCTGCAGTTCCTTACATGCCATTTTTAGAAGCACTTTCTTCTCAGTAATGTGATAGGTCCCTCACATTTTTAAGATAAGATTTCTTTTGGGACGCTTGCCACTGCCTTCTGAATGTCCTTGCTGGGCATCTTTTAATTGCTCATCTTATTCCAACCCGAAAGGACATTGGTGGCGACTGAGGAGGCTAGGATAAAAAAAGGACACAGCAGCTTCACTAATACGTTCATAGGCATTAATAATTATCAACCTGGTATCTTTGAAACACCAGTAATAGTTATGCACTGCACCAGTGAGCACACCATAGTAATCAATATGCAAACATTGACCAAGAATCCTTACAATAAATATGAGATGTTGGACTCAATCTCAAAGCATGTTTTGCGCCCCTCTGTTCAAAAATATCCCCTGCCATAAAAAAAATGCTTGCAGTTGTTCAAGTAGACACTATTTCTAGGGGGAAAAAGGAAAAAAAGCTTGGGAACTTTCTGAAACGCTGGTGGACCATGGTTTTCTCCAGCTATGATTAACAACACATTTGGCTGCTGTCCATAGATGTGGTAACTATTTCTCCACTCAACAGAAGGAGAAGAATGAGGGAGGTAGTATCACCCAATTTGTTTTCTGTTTAAAGCAGTGTCCAATAATAACTATTCTGAAGAATTCAATTTTATTAAAAAGGTTATTCCTTCTGGTTTATTGCAGGGTCTCATCAACAAAACCAAGATGTCTTCAGAGTAAGTTGTTCTTTGTAATACAGATGTTTTTTTGAACTAGAGATTCAAATATTTTAAATTGTCAATTTAAAAAAAGAATGATTTTCTATGCCCCAATCCACCTGAAGTTTAGGCATGTAGAAAATGGTTTTTTGAGTCTTATCTTTAGCTAGAGATGGGAGGTGCATTTGCAGTTATGGGCTTCCTGCACTGAACTTTTTCCTCCGCTTTCTTTGTTCCTTCCTTGTAACCTTTGGAAATAGTTCATTAGTGTTGCCCTTAATGACCCTTGGTTATTTTTTGAATAATGGTACTTATATTTCATTTTCAGACCTTCAAACTAACCATCTTTTTTTCTCCTCCCTCCTTCCCTTTCTTTTTGTGACCATCTTCTCATTCCCAACAGAGAAGAAGTAAGTTTTTTTTAAAATTGATTATTTGGGGAGTCTATATAGAATTAGAATATGATTAACTTGGTAATACCGTTGGCCTACCTAAATTTTTTCTTGGGTAGAAGAAACAATGAATAGTTGATAGTTTTAACAGATTTTCTAGCTTCTTCATCTTTTTCTTATAAATGCCAGTTCAATTCAGTTGTATTATGTTGTTGTTGTTATCTAGTATTAATATTAATATTATTAATTATTAATAATAATTAATAATATTAATGTATTATTATTATAGATTAGTAGATATCCTGTACATACACACACACACGCACACACACACACATATGCACAATGTATACTAATTTATTTAAATCTGGAAAAAGCCAATCCTGCTGGGTTGGGACATTGGTTTATACTGAAACATTCTATTTTTGGTCCAAAGTCTTGCTGAAATGGCATCGCTGATCTCAACATTGCATCACATGTTCTTGGGTGATAAAAGAAACAGAATCCAGGAAAACAATCTATGCAAATGAGGATGAAGAACTACATATGCAAGATGATGTTTGATAGTAGATGAAAAGAGCTGGGTTGTAGATGAGACTGTTCCCAATATGAACATTTGATCTTACTCCCAAAATTAAATAAAGTGCTGCCATTTTGGGGAAGATACTGTCATAGCAAGGGAAGGCCTCCCTCCCATTTCTGATACTAGACTGCATATCCTTTTTGAAAGATCCTGCAAAAGGGAACGTCATTCTCTAATGACTCCTTATTGTTAAGTACAATGAAATCAATATTTTAGGTGTCATTGTATCAAATGGGAAGCAGTTGTTGTCATTCTTTGGAGTGCATACTGCCCTCCAATATCTTGCTCAGAGTAAGGCTCACACACTGGATCCAGGATGGCTTTGCCATTCCTCTATATTCTTGGGGGTGGTGGTGAAGCTTTGGGGTGATCTGAAGAGCTATGAACAAACAAAGCCTTGCTCTGAGGAGCCCCAAAGCAAAACTTTAAGGACTAGAGCAGGCCTGTTCTGCCCTACCATGCAAGAAAGCAGCTGGTGCGCCCCCCTAGGCATGCTTCAGGCAAAGATGGTTTGCTTTAAATCTTTTAATACCTCAGAACGCTGCACTCTCAAGACCCATTGGAAGCAGTGCATGTTGACTGCACAACATGCAGTGAAGGAACAACAGCTGTAAAGCAGGGGAAGAATGATGGGGTAAAGCAGTAAAGCAGGGGAAGAATGATGGGGTCCTTTCTCTTAAAGAGTCTACTTGGACCACTCTACACACTGCGTGGACCAGATAACTTTACAGTTATACAAGTCATCCTGCAAAGCACAGTTTTCCTTATATAATAAAAAGATATTAAAGTAACTTAAAAAGCTTAAATAGACAATACCTCAAGGGTTCCTTCTCTCCTGGCACTCATCATGGCACTATAATAAGGCAATCTGTTTTCTTATAAATCGTGTGGGTAGCCCTGAAGGATTTGCAAAGTTGCTATCTGAAGAGCTATTAAAGGAGGATGTAGGATGAAATCAATTGCCAAGTTCATCTTTCCTTCTTTAAACTTCCATGTCTCTTGTCTTAGTAAGAACTGCCCCCCCACCCACCCACACACAAAAAAACCTATAAGCTTAAATCTGCAGAGGGTTACAGGCCAAACTATAAAGATGCTAGAATATATACAGCCTGCCCCTCCGTGTTATGATTCTACAACTCCTTTTGCTATAACTGGAATCCTGTTTTCCAGAGAAAAATTCTTAACAGCAGAAGAATTTGCTCTATCTCTAATTATATTTGTTCTCTTTATGTAATTGCTTTGTAAATTATTTGAAGAATTCTAGACCAACAACTTTTCTAAGCTCATGTATTACCAGGAGGGATTGAGTTGTTGAAAGGGACATAAAAAGTCATGTTTAGTTATTTTTTCTTCCAAATATTCTCACCTTGAATAGATTATACCAAATAGTAAGATGCATTCAAATATCCAGTTAAAACCAGTAAAGAAAACCAGTATGTTAACACAAACAAGCGAACAGATATTAATACTGCAATGCTTGGCTGCATTGGAAAATGCATTCATAGGAAAAATATAATTTTCACCAAGAGACTGCAGATTGACAGAGTTTCATGGTAGATTCAATTTTTGTGCACATGGTCTTTAGCAATGACTGGAAAAGCCCTATCCTGAGAGTCATAACTCTTGGGTAGAGCACATGTATGCATGCAAAAACATCCTGGGATTCAGTTCTGGACATTTCCTTAAACCATTACTCTCTTTGGACCAAAATGTCAGAAAAATGTTCACTTCCAGAGTAGTGAAATTATACTATAAAACTTAAATACATGATTAGCACAATTTATGGAAAATTATCTCTATTTCTGTATAACATGAAAAATATATGGGTACAAATATGCCAGAATTTATGGAAATTAAATTGGACCTAAATATTTCCTATCTAATGATTCAAACCTTGTCACTTCCTGATGAAATTGGAAAACTCCAATTGAAAACCTAACATTAACTCTGCTAAACTAGCTGGACCAGTGGTCCAGGTTTGCATAAACAAACTCTTTTTGTGTTCCAGGCTGAACATATTACACTGAGATCAAACTGAAGGAGTTCTCAATCTAATAATTCAGACAATACAATACAGTTCTTTTGTTCTGCACCTAATTAATTCTCTTAATGTACAGGGTTTCTTTTTTTTTAAATAGCTTCAGAACTTCCATTCTATTTTGTTTAATCTGATCCGTACTGAATTGGATTATATGTACATAAGAAGAACTGCTACACAATTGGTTTCTGGAACAGCCAACTTAGAACAAACATATAACTACAAATGATAGATTTGATCAAAGTTTACTAAAATTGAACTGAGTCTTTCAGAAGGACAAATGTTGAACTGAGGCTGTGACCTTATCAGATTTCTTAAACATTCTTAACTTGGATAGGAGGCCCTCAAGTGAATGTGCAACAAGCAGCACGTGAAGCTATTCAAAACATGAGTAACTATTCCCATTACACCAAACCATTAGAGACAAAATATATGGTTGCCTAGAGAAGTCAATTTGTAGAAGTTAAAGTTCTTAAGTTAATATAATTTAAGGACACATTTTGACATCTATATTAGCTAATTTGAAAAAAGAGTAGAAATAGGACAATATTAATAGGAATCAAAATTTGACTTTAATATTTCCTGTCTCCAGAGTGTGGGGGGCTATTAATCCAATCTTTTCACCATTTTGAATTATGAAAGGAAGCCCAAGAAAAGAAAATTTTGAATAGCAAATGGCAGGACAAAAGAGAAGTGGGTTTATCATCTACTTCAACTGGATGTTATTCTTGTGACGTTATCTTATGTTTACCTGAAAAGGGTGGTCAAATTTCAAGGAAATATGCATGCAAAAATGTGCTTGTGGAAAAGGTACTGTAAAAACTCAAAGTCTTCTTTTTCCTTTTCCTAATTTAGAAAAAGAAGAGGGCTATCACTGCCCGCCGGCAGCATCTCAAGGTATGTGTATACACACACACACACACACACACACACACACACACACATATATATATATATATATATATATATATATATATATATATATATACATACATACACATACACATACACACACACACAAATATATATATGGTATTCAGCTTTGTTCGGGTATTTTCCCACGTCATTTTAGTAGTGCTTTTAAAGTTGTAGCAACGTTTCGGCAGAATCTCATCTGCCATCATCAGGCTTCTGTATATTTTCCGTGGGAAAATACCCGAACAAAGCTGAATACCAGACATGTAACAAGTATATATATTTGTTTTCTTAAGTTTTTGTGGGTACTTACATGTCTGGTATTCAGCTTTGTTCAGCTTTTAAAGCACAAATATAATGACATGGGAAAATATCCGAACAAAGCTGAATACCATATATATATATATATAGACTGGACTGAACATTTCACACGTATATAGATATCTGCTGTCATTCATTAACAAATAATGTTTCGAGTTTAAGATTTCCGTCCCATTTTCAAGTACAGGAGCTGCCTGTTAGCTGTGACAGTGACAATTCTGACAATACTTTAAATGCAAGTTTAGCCCATTTTCATTTCCCCGCCTTCCCTCCAAATTTAAAAGAAGAGGACACACAAGGAAGAAGTTTTGTTTCCTTACCTTCCATGAACCCCATTTCAACATTTTTCTCTTGAGGTCATTTCTGATATCAAATTAATTTCAGGAGGAAAATGCTCTGGAAAGAATCTACGATCAGTAACCTACTGGTGACTGGAAAAAGCTTCTTGCTTATGGGCAAATTCATTATGTTACTACAATCAGACTTTCATCCCATCTTTCTACATGATCGGGATAGTTCTTTCACTGAACTAAAGGACATTGTGCTTAACCTCTAGTAATGAAGAAAATAATTAATAATCATGAATAATTACACTTTGAATTTTAAACACCTTCTATTGAGACTTGAGTGATTGTGATTTGCTGAAAATCTGCGAATTCATGGTGTAGCCTCAACAGGAATGAACATTCTGGAAATAGGAATGGAGAAATGATGGCCTTCTTATTTTGTTGAACCAGAAATAGCAAACCAGCCAATTTGGCCAGTGCTGATGGCTGTTGGGAGCTGTAGTTTTTGGTAGCATCTGAAAGACCATAGATCTCCCATTTGTGTCCTACGTTTTACTTCTTAGATAAAGGATCAGAGGTAGTATTTGGTAGGTTCTGACCAGTTCTGCAGAACCGGTAGAGGAAATTTTGAGTAGTTCGGAGAACCGGCAAATACCACCTCTGACTGGCCCCACCCCCATCTATTCTCTGACTCCCAAGTCTCACCTGATTGGCTGGGTCTTCTTTTTTTACCCTGCACAGGAGAACAGAGCTAGAAAGCAGGTTAGTGGGGTGGGGAGGGAATGGGATTTTACAATATCCCACCAAGCTACACCTACCAAGCCATGCCATGCCCACCAAGGCATGCCCACAGAACCGGTAGTAAAAATTTTTTGAATCCCACCGCTGTAAAGGACCACTATACTGACTGTTCTGTGCTATTTTCTAAGCCCTGCTCTTTATTTTGATGTTAGCAGAAGTGATTGTTGTTTCAGGAATAACTATATCCCTTATGATGCCTCCTCTTTCTCTCTTCCCTGACAAATACTTCTTCTGCCAATGTAATTTTGCTTCTTCCAATTATCTTCCAGAGTGTTATGCTCCAGATTGCTGCGGGTGAACTCGAAAAAGAAGCTACAGCTAAGGAACATGAAAAAGCCGAATATCTTGCAGAACACTGTCCACCTCTGCACATGCCAAGTTCCATGCAAGAACTGCAGGTAATGAGTTCATCCCTTCTATCTCTTATGTGAGAACAGGAACATTTAACTTCATGTGTAAGGCATTAGTTGATTTGGTGATTTGATCTGACAATTAAGTTTCTTTCCACATTAGATTTTTGAAAACTGTAAAGACCCATCACCCCCAAATATAAATAATTGGCTTATGTGATACTATAGGTCTAGGCCTGACTGTCCGTGGAGAGGAGACAAATGATTATTGCCCAAAGACTTGAAATTCTAGACCTAGAAAACCTTGAATTACGCCGTCTTCGGTCTGATCTAAGTATGGTATATAAAATCATACATTGCAATGACTTACCTGTCAATGAATGCTTCAGCTTCAACCATAACAACACAAGAGCACACAATAGATACAAACTCAAGATTAACCGCACCAAACTTGATTGCAGGAAATACGACTTCAGCAACAGAGTGGTCAATGTCTGGAATACTCTACCTGACTCTGTGGTTTCTTCCCCAAGCCCCCAAAACTTTAACCTTAAGACTGTCTACTATTGACATCACCCTTTCCTAAGAGGTCTGTAGGGGGCGTGCATAAACGCACCAACGTGCCTACCATCCCTGTCCTACTGTTTCTTTTATTTTTCTTATATGTACCCATTTCATGTATTCATAACTATGTATATACTTATACCTATTATCTTATAAGTGATTGACAAATAAAAATGAAAAAATAAATAAAAAGATTAAAACTTATATGCTTGTGTTAGGGGTCAGATAGTATCTCAGGGCAGCATTTATGTGATAAGGTCAATATGCTAATATTGCATTTTGATCCCATTGCAGTTTGCTGAGGAAGCTGCTTACTGTAGGAGAACCAGTGATGAAGAATACTTTGAGCTAAAGATGTACAAAGCCCTTTTTGTCCATGAGCTGCAAACCAAAAACCTAACTCCAAAATATTGGTGGTGTTAGGTCAAAACTAGATTTGAGAAATTAAACTTATATACAGGGCTGTCTGCAGGATGTGATTTAAAAATATGTAACACATAATAATTTGATCCCATCTTTGATCCCAACTTGTGGACACCATTTTTAAAAATCATATCTTCATGGATACCTTTGTTTACATTAACTAGAATTAACATGAATATTCCAGATGTAGATGTAGTGACATATCCAAAGCTTTGGGAGCGGGTTGCTGTTTGAAGTTGTGTGTTCTTATTTTAGACTATATCTCTATTATTGCTTATAGGTTACAGGTACAATTACAGTGAGACATTGGGTTACAGCACTTCATATTTTTATGAATCATTTCCTCCCATTTCTTTCCTTGATTGAGGACTTCTGTTTTTAAAAAGAAGTTATATCCATTTCCCTCCAGTGTCCTGTTGTGTTCAGATCTCATGTGTTTTTTTAAAAATTTATTTATTTATTTATTAGGTGGTATCTGAATCTCAAAGTAATAACAAAGAATTTTTTAAAGACAGCTCCTCCTGCTTCTTCTTCAGCCAAGCAGTTAAATGACCTTGAAAGAAAAAAAAAACCAAAGCAGTGACCACAAAGTAACAGGGAAATCCATCATTTATTAATTGTATTTATGCCTTAATTTTCTTCCTGGGAAGTTCATGCTATGTAAATATATCTGCTTTACACCTAAACATCTTTAGGCACCTAACTGTCTTGACAGTTAACTATGTCACATCATTTCAAAAGACGAATAGTTTAGGCTAAATGTTTATGTACCTGGGCTATACAGACATATACCACATCCCTGAAGACACTGTTGGCTTGGTATACCTTAAGTTTTTCATTGTGATACAGGACCAATTCACTTTATCTCTTTCTTCATAATCATATTATTTCACTTGGCTTATGAAAGGTATTTTTACTTAATTCCAAGAATAAAAAAAATAAAGATGTGGAACAGACTCAGTAATTCTGAAACTGCATATCTAGACATATCATCTATCAAAAACAAGCCTGCAGAAGAAGAATTAGAAAAGTTTTTTTTAAGTAAGTTTAAGCAACATCCTTTAATAATCACTTGGTGTTTCTCAACAGGAATTCTGCAAAAAACTTCATGCTAAGGTAGAGGAAGTTGATGAGGAAAGATATGACACAGAAGTTAAATTACAGAAAACTACCAAAGAGGTAATTATCTTAATTACAGAGCATATGTATGATACAGCATCCATACATATGCTCTATTGATTGGGTAGGCAATTTCTAAGCATTTGTGTCCAAGTGGGTTGAAATTTTCAGCTCATAAAGAAATACAACAAATGTGTATTTTATGAAGACCAGCATGCCGGAAGCTGGCCATGGGGAGTAGGATTGAAAAAAATAAATAAAATAGGTACAATCAAATGGTGCAATTAAAGCCACACCCCTTTTAATGTGTATTATAACACACATAGTATACAAAAGGGGTGAGTCTGATCACATGGATTGGACTACTTGACTTTTTAGATACTTTCCTTTGCTCAAAATAGTGTAGGCATTTGACATCACAGCTAACTTTGAAAAATTGAAGAGGGAAAAAAATAGTGGACTGGTATTGCTAGATAAACTGTATCTTCACTGCTCACATTTTCTGTTTTAGTAAACATTTAAGATGAATATTGTGTACACCTAATAAATGTAAGTGGGATAGGAAAGCACTCAGAATATAGGCATCCACATCAACGGCAAAAAACAAAGTATGGTAGAATTCTAGTTACAAAAAATACACAGAAGCAAAATGGCTAACCCAGAGAAAGAGCCATGAGAAAATAGTCCAAGCCTTTTTATAATATGCAGATTAATTGTGAGCATATTTGAAGAGAATAATTAAATTCCAAGCACAGGATTATAAAGGATATATTTGAGGTTAAGGTGCAAAGTCAGGGGCTCTGCATTTTATTTCAGCTGATGCAGAACTACCTGTGTATGATTTTCTGTAATACTTCTAGCATTATTTTCCATTTGTGTTCACAAGCACTTTCTCTTACAGTTTCAATATACCTACCTTTAGTCAGATTCTTTTCTGACTATGGATTGGATTCCTCAGGCACCTCTTTGTTTACAATTTGATTTTGCCTTCCTTCGCCATTCTTGGCTTTGGTCTCATCATTCAGGTATTTTCATCTCTTTCTGACTGTAGCTTGAAGATTTGAGCCAGAAACTGTTTGACCTGAGGGGCAAATTCAAGAGGCCACCCCTGCGTAGAGTCCGTATGTCTGCTGACGCTATGCTGAGGGCCCTTCTGGGTTCCAAACACAAAGTCTGCATGGATCTTAGAGCTAATCTGAAGCAAGTCAAGAAGGAAGACACTGAAAAGGTACCTAGATAGTTGAAAAGTAGTAGTTTCCATGGCTTGGCTAAATGCCTCTGTCAAGAATTTCACTGCAACTACCAAGTATTTTGATGGCTTGGGTATGTTAAACCTATGCTTAGCCATCTATCATCCTCCATATTTGCCCTTAGTTGTTCAGTCTAATATTTGAGGAAACTGGGTCTGTAATAAAGACAAGGAATCAATGTGATACGGTAGCTGTCTTTCAGTATTTGAGGGCTGTCACAGAGAAAAGGGGGGTGGGTTAACCTATTCTTCAAAGCACCTGAGGGCAGGACAAGTGGATTATGATTAAAGAGAGGTCCAACCTAGAACTAAGGAGAATTTCCCTGACACTTAACTAATCAGTGTGACGGCTTGATTCCAGAAGCTGTGGGTACTCCATCACTGGAGGTTTTCAAGAAAAAACTGGACAGTCATTTGTCCAGAATGGTATAGTGTCTCATGTCATGGGCAGGGGATTGGACTAGAAAACCTCCAAGGTCCCTTTCAACCTTGTTATTCTATGTTCCAATACTGAAGGTGTAAGTTGTATGCTATATTTGGATATGCATGAGATTAGGGAAGTCTTTCAAATCAAGGTCAAAGTAGAATCCTAAGCTGTCTAAGTAAGGCCAATCATACTCCCTAAGTATTTGACAATATTGGACTACCCTGCAAATAAAATGAAATACTTAATACACTAAATGACTTAAAATTTAAAATAGAGGTCATTGTTAATATAATCCTTTTTTTAAAAAAAAATTCAACTCCTCCTCCTGCCTAATTGTCATTTATGGCTTTCTGCTAGAAGAATAATGTTATTAAAATAAGTGAAACACAAATTAAAATTAGATATTAATAATTGTTTTAGGTTCCATCAGAAATGATAGATCCTTCGTTCCAAGAAAGTCTCCCCATGAGTTTTCCAGATTGTACCCAGGAAGCTTGTCATGCAGATTTTTAGAGTGGCAGCAGCCACAAATTGTGTCATAACATATTGAACACAAGGACACTAGATTATAGGTGGACGTAGATGATAGATAGATGACAGATGGATGGATAGATAGATACATAAATAGATATCAAATATTTTTAAAAGACCTCTAATAGTGAAGATTTCAAAAATGGTGTTATAAGAGAACTGGAAGACAAGACATTCAGCTTGCAGCTTAACTCTATAATGAGTGAACTCAACCATTGTGGAATGTAAAGAATAATATATAGTTTAGTGCATTGTATCAACCATAGCAGTTCATTAAACAAACTATGACTTATTAAAGTTTGTAAATGCAGTCAGTGATGGTAAAAATGGGCTTTCTGACTGTAATATATCCAAAATATTATGGAGTTCTCAGCAGGGTAGGCAATTTTAATTTCTTTCCAATTTACTGTCTATTGAACATTTCACTCTTTTGAAATGTGTTGGTAAGCTTCCAGATTTCTTGATGAAAACTTGTGAACCACCACAATAAATATTAGCACACTTGGCAGTCATCTGCGAGTGAACAAAGGGTTTTTCTGTCCAGGGAGACATCATATCAATAAGGCAAGGATTGCCCCCTGCATGAGCCCTATTAAAGGCACTATCCAAGCATAACATTTTATCTCCTGTCTTTCCATAGGAGAAGGACCTGCGTGATGTGGGTGACTGGAGGAAAAACATTGAGGAAAAGTCTGGAATGGAGGGCAGGAAGAAGATGTTTGAAGGAGAGTAATAAGATCTGCTCAACTCTACAATCCAGTTCTAATACCTATCCAAATCTTCTGCAAACCTTTACAGCGCTGAGTTTCGGATGACTTTCCTCATGGCACAGTTGCATTCATAGTGCAGTCCATCATACAGAACCTACCTGCTGCCTGACCCCTTTTTATTTCTGGATACTAGGTCATGAGATCTTTAAATACATATTACAACGAAGGTAGTTGCATGAGCTTCATTAACTCTTGTCATTTGGTAGGATCTGGTGTTGCAATGTGAAGTAAAACTGATGTAAATAAAGCTTTGAAAGTATGGCTGCTATCTTAAGATTTGGGAAATCAAGGCATGAAAGGGCTGTGTGTCACACACGGGCTTTGATTTCCTAATAGGGGAATTGTATATAAATTTCTGATAGATAGAAATTACCTTTGATGTTTAGCAAAGCAACATAAAGAACTCGTCAGGAAATTAACTGTACCGCTGAGAAATATTTCCAAAGCTGAATGCCATCAAGGTTGCTGTTGCGCTCAGATTTATTCTTGGACTAAATCTTCTGGCAAACGATAAAATGTTTCTGAAATATGGAGGATAATTGTAGATGTCAATGGGATGATCATAAAAATGACAGGAATTGTTCATGAATGGGGGAATAGTTTCTCAGATGCATTCACATATTAAAGGAACAATTCTTCTCCTATGGGAAGCAAGTCCACGGGAGTAGACTGAACAAGTGCCAGCACTGAGAATAGTCAGAACAAACTGGCCCCTATTTTGCTCTGGCATTAGGATGATGATTGGTTGCTTCATTTCTCCATTCTTCTGGATCAATTCAAAGGGTTTAACAAGGAACAGCATGACGGGTAATATCCCAATATTTCATTCAGCAATCATCTCTTGGGCAAATTTCCATGGGGTTCAGAGTGTGTATCTTTCAAATATCATTTCTTTCTATCATCTGGATAAAGGGAGATGTGAAGATGCCTGGATAAAGTGAGAAGGCAGAGGTTTTATGGCTAGATGAAGTCTGCACTATGTATATATGTGTATACACACACACATATACAATATATTTTGAGTAGGTTGTATTACTTCTTAAGACAGCAGATCAACCTGGTTTGTCAGGTGATAGCCAACTCTGGACAGGAATAATTTTGCAACAGTCATCCATGCTCTAATAATTTCCCAGCTGGTTTACTGAAGGATGCTTTCTGTGAGCCTTTTCTTGACAACGATTTGAAAATGTAAGAGTACGACTGCTGGAATTCTGGCAAGTATAATCAAATGCATCACCTTTGTAAGAACCTCATTTACTTCTTCTCCCTTGTGACTTCATTTCAAAGTATAAATATTATTTACCCTAAATCCAAAATAGTTTAACATTCAAATACTTCTTCTCATACAGGTTTGTAAGATTGTCACCCAATTGGGTATATCAGAGGTCTTCAAACTTGGCAACTTTAAGACTTGTGGACTTCAACTCTCACAATTCTGAAAGTTGAAGTCCACAAGTCTTGAAGTTGCCAAGTTTGGGGACCCCTTGCCTACATTATCAGAAGGAAATTATTTAAAGACACAGGAGAGGGATGTTGTAAGATCCAAACTATGATTTTGAAAGTCCTCCTTAAAGAAGATTGACTGGCACCTTCAGAGTAATAGTTGTAATTTATCCCAAATACAGTTTGTCTACATTTTAGGCTGTGGAATGGGTTCAATTGCTGTATTGATTACAATAGTATAATTTGCATTACGATAGTCTTGCCTCAATAAAACACATTTCTGAACACAGACCACTTTGCTTTGCCTAGACCAGCAAAGTGGAAAGAGTCCACGTATTAGAGTGGCTCTGATGTAATATTGAAAGCAAAATATGGTTTTATTACATAAGGGTCAATTGAACTGAAGCATCTACTCAGAGCTTTACATGGACTACATCTGACCGCAAACATTATCTAGTCCAACCCTCTGCAATTTGCAGGAAAACTAATTAAACTATCTATGAGAGGCAGTTGTCTAGCTTCTTCTTAAAAAAACTTAAAGAGATGGAGAATGAGCTACAACCTTAATAGAGACTCTTCCACTCCTGTGTAGACCTTAGCTTTAGACTGTTTTCCTTTATATTTAAACAAAACCCAGGTAGCTGCAATTTATACCCATTAAAGCATTTTCTGGTCCTAGTTTTTTGTGGCAATGAAAACAGCTCCTAAACATGTCTTCCTTTTACATATCTGAACCCTAATATATATGTGGTTGGTATGTGGGTAGAGAGAGAATATCTGAATAGCTGAAAGGAGCAGGAAGTTGGGAAAAGAGCAAGAACAGGTCGTTTTATAAAAGATTTTGCAAAATTTTGGGGCACTTGTACATCCCCCAGCACTCAGTCTAAAAGATAAAAAGAAGGGAGGAAGAAAAGAGATGAGAGAGTAGTGAAGAATGAAAATCAGAAAGAGAGATGGAAAAGAGGATGAGGATACATTGCCCGTTTTAACTTTGCTCTTAACTACAGCTAGCATTGGTTCTGCCTAGTGTCCAAATATGGACCTGATAGATTATTCCTGAGAGTCTGCATTTTTTATCAGGAAAAAAAAATCTAATTTTGTTTTATGGGTATATTCTATAATTATAGGCAAAAAGGGGGAAACTATTCAGTAACAAATGCAGCAAAGAGAAATGGTGCACAGGATCAAGAAAGGGACTGAAAAGCAACCCATCATCAGCAATAAAATAATCCAGTGGTTAGTTTTCCTTCTTTTAGATCACTAATTGTTATTATTATTATTATCACTGAAAAAACATAACTGGCAACTTAAATTTATACCCCATTTCTTCTAGAGATCCAATAGTTCCTTTGGAACTCTTTTCTACTTTTTGTTCTCCCATGTGATCATTTTTTACGGGAACTCAATTATCTGTCTGCCATTTCATATGGAGTCAAAGTGGCATTTCTTGTGCACTTGGGAAATATCAGCAGGCTTGAGGAAAATTATATGGGTTAGTCAGGGGAGGCTGTAATGGAAGAGACCAGTTTGGAAGAAGGCACAACTGTGTTGTAGATACAGATGGTAATATTTTCTTGGAGATTTCACTTGCATATCATAAAACCAGATCCAGAACTGCCATGCGGGATCAGCTTTATAATATATGGACAAGCACAGCAGAAAGAACTGGTGATGATTAGTCTCCTGAGATGTTTTCTGCTTAGAAAGAGATAATTTAGTAGGCTGCTGGAAACAAACATTTCCAAATCTGACTACTTCCTTATGCTTCACTGACAGCATTTGAAGAAAACATCCAGATACAGGATAATGAAACAAACCCTTTTCGTGTTTAGGGATATGGAAGAATCAATTATAATGTTCTAAAACTAAAGGGTTCTTTGCCAACTTTTCAAACTTTGAGGACAGGAAATGCATATTTCTGAGGCGTTTACTTATGACTATGTTGACATCTATCCTCTCGTCCTTGAACTGGGAGAAAATACGCTGGCACAAGTTAAACTGCCCCAGTGCCTGAACCTTTTTCTGCCTCAGTACTGAAACAGTGAGTGGAGCTGTCTTTATAGTTTTTAATGCAGGACAATTTAAGTGCAGTGATTGATGGGTTCCCCTGGATGAGTTTCCCATCTCACTCTTTGTCACCAGCTGGTGGAAAATGGTGGTGGAAGGAAGAACAGCCAACAACAACAACAACAGTGTCCTCGGTGTGTGCTTAAGGAGCAATCTAA